>NC_058132.1:536110081-536130316 GCF_016433145.1 Gracilinanus agilis
AGTAAAATCCATAAGAAAATAGTTTGAGGGAACTTCAGTGATCATTTTGCATGACTTCATACTATTCATGAAGAAATTGAGGGCTGAAGAGATAAGTAACATATCTGAAGTCATGTAGTTAATATAAGGCAGAACAAAGATTTAAACTCAGCTGATAACTACCACTGCACCACATTGCCTCTCCCATTGAACCAGCAAGGTAGAGTAGAATATAAAATAACTTTGAAATTAGAGGATATGAATTCAAATCCTGCCCCATGACACTCTCTGTATAACCTCAGTTTTCTCAACTAAAAGTGAGAGAGTTTCATGAGATGGTTTCTGAAATCTCTTGCTGCTCTAGATCTATGATATTTTGACAAATGTTATGGTAAAAGAATACTAAAGTGATACATAAATTCTGAGTAATATGATTATGTAGATATCTATTTGTTTCTATATTGATCTATCCTGAGACAGAGGGGCAGATGGAGAGATAGATATTTCCTAGAACCAAAGACTATTCAGCTTTGGGTGAACACTAGTAATATTTAGAATTAGAATTTCTTGAATTCACAAAATGACAATGCCTTGTTGTTTTAAAGAGTCTACAAAACACTATACTTCTGGCTGATTTTTTTCTATCCATAAGAGTATAATGATAAAGATTTTCAAGGTCTCAGGGTCAATCCCCAATATGTATCATTTAACTTCATCCTAGTCCACAGGAACAAATTCCATTCCCATTCTCAGTCCACAACTAAAAACAATTAAAAAAACCCAACAAGCAGATAAACTATAATGTCATTGGTCGCAAATAAGGTTTATGAAAGAACATTATAGAGATCAAATTATAAAAGATAAATAATTTTGATAACACGAAATTAAAAAGCTCTTCCATTTTATGGAACATTGTAAAACTAATGAGAATAAGAGGGAAAGAGTTTGAGTGAATTTTATCTTTCCTTCTCCCTTCCTTCGTAGTGTATATTCCTTAAAATTATCTTAATGCATCATTATTTTCTATTTGTCTCATTATGATTTTCCATGAAATTAAGACTTCCCATTATCTATTCTAAGATATTAATTTTCTTCTTTACCTATTTCATTTTGTATCTCTAATTCATTTCTTTAGGCACTTTTTCCAGTCCCTTCTCAAATTTCTTTTCTCTAAGGTTTTTCTTGGACAGTTGTAAGATTACTCTGCTCTTCAGGGTTTGCTTCTTAAATATATACCTGATATGTGTGTGTGTTATATATATTGATTGATAGACATATATATATATAATATATATATATATATGTATGTATAGGCAAAGAATAAAACACAGAAAAGTGATACCGTAACAATCAATTAAAAAGAAAACTAGTATTGTATGCAGAGTTCAACATCCATGCTCCCCCAACTATGAAAAATGGAAGTACATTTTCCTATTTTCTATGAGATCAAGCTTAATCACTAACATTTGGAAGCATTTATTTTTTTCACTTACTGTTGTAATTTTGTTTCTTCTGCTTAGTTTCATTTTTGTGAACTCATATAAGTATTCCCATGCTTCCCTGAATTAATCATATTCATATTCTTCTGACACAGTTATTTCCCATTGCATTGATGTATTGTTCTCATTCATATTTATTTTCCTTTTCAATGGGCATCTAAGTTTTTTCCCAGAATCCTTGGACTGTCTAGCACTAGAGTTTTTGAATAAAAGGATATGTATATTTTTAAAAATCACTTTTTTTAAACACAATCCCATATTATATTCCAGAATGGTGGAACCAATTCACATCAGCATTAAAAATTGATTTATTTTTGTGACCATCTTTCCATAACTCCTCCAAAGGGGAGCTTTCATATGTTTTGTCATCTTTCAGTTTTAATGAATATATGGTGCAACTTTGGAGTTGTTTTGATGTTCATTCCTGGTCTTATTAGATATTTTGAGCATTCTTTTATATGGCCAGTATTATTACCAATATGATGGATTTAAAATATTTTAGAAAAATTATAAATCAGTATAATCTCTCTTTTGTTCTTTGTATAATGAAATATTTTAGGATATCTTTTGCAATTATTAATAAAAATGTAAAAAAAGATTTCCTTGATATTAGAAAACTTGGGAAAACTCATATGTAGATCAGTATCTGTTTTTGTTTTTTTTTTAACATTTAATAATATTTATGTTTTAGAAAAGTTAACATGGTTACATGATTCATTTTCTTACTTTCCCCTTCAACCCCCACCTTCCCTCCTCCCCATAGCTGCTGTGCATTTCCACTGATTTTAACATGTGTCATCGATCAAGACCTATTTCCAAATTGTTGATAGTTGCATGGTGTGGTAGTTTCAAGTCTACAGCCCCAATCATGTCTTCCTCAACCCATGTGTTCAAGCAGTTGCTTTTCTTCTGTGTTTCCACTCCTGCAGTTCTTCCTCTGAATGTGGGTAGGATACTTTTCCATAAATTCCTCAGAATTGTCCTGGGTCATTGCATTGCTGCTAGTACAGAAGTCCACCACATTCTATTTTACCACAGTGTATTGGTCTCTGTGTACAATGTTCTTCTGGCTCTGCTCCTTTCACTCTGCATTAATTCCTGGAGGTCTTTCCAGTTCACATGGAATACCTCCAGTTTATTATTCCTTTGAGAGCATATACCAGCATATACCACAATTTGTTCAGCCATTCCCCAATTGAAGGGTATACCCTCATTTTCCAGTTTTTTGCCCCCACAAAAAGCGCGGCTATAAATATTTTTGGAGAAATCTGTTTATCTATGATCTCTTTGGGGGTACAAATCCAACAGTGGTATGGCTGGATCGAAGGGCAAGCATTCTTTTATAGCCCTTTGAGCATAGTTCCAAATTGCCAGCCAGAATGGTTGGATCAGTTCTCAACTCCACCAGCAATGCATTAATGTCCCAATTTTGCCACATCCCCTCCAACATTCATTACTCTCCCCTTCTTTCATGTTAGCCAATTTTCTAGGTGTGAGGTGATACCTCAGAGTTGTTTTGATTTGCATTTCTCTAATTATTAGAGATGTAGATCAGTATCTGAAGCAAAGCACACTTTGAATCTTGGGTAAAACATACTATTAATTTCTTTCATTTGTTAAGTCTACTCTCAAGAACAATAACAAACATTTAAAAAATTTAAAAAATTCTTTTTAGCATCTATATGAAAGGAAATAACATCCTAGAAGTATATATGCTAAACATGATAGGTATTTATGTAACTTTAAAACATATTATTACATTTATGGTTAACAATAGTCATATGTGGTAGATACTTCAGATATCATTTCATAGCTGAGGAAATATAGGTTCAAATAATTTTTAATAACTTGCTAATAGTTACTTCACACAATGAAGTCAGGATACAAACCAGGGTTGCTTCTACCTCTGTTTGACATATTTTTTATTGTTTTTTTTTTAGTTGAAAATGTTTTGACACATCAATTAACTACCCCCCACTCTAAAAAAAGAAAATTAATATTTTGAAATAAAATCTCAATTGAAAGATACTGAAACAATAAAATAGGTTTTAAAATATATAATCTATATATCTATTTATATTTTAAAGTTTCATTCATGTTTATGGGTACAATGCTGAACTTATAGTCAGGAAGGGTCCAAATCCTGCCTTTTATATTATTTCTGTGACCTTGAGGAGACTCCTAACCTTTTATTTGCCTCAGGTGAGACCCTAGCAAAATTTAAAACAACATATACAAGTGATTAAAAACTATATATGCAAGTTACTCTTAAGGAGTTTACTGAATGTTTTTTTTTTTAATGATGGAAATATATATTGTTTAATTTTCTTTCTTTTATGTTTAAACAAATTTTATTGAAGTCTTCTGCTTCTTTATTATCATATGTATATGTATGTATATATATATGTGTATATATACATATATATATATGTAAATTATCCCTTCCCATCTCTCTCCCAGCAAGTGATGCCATATAACAAATGTTACTTTTTTAGAGAGGAAATTGAAATCAGGAAGATTAATACTTTGAAAAAAGTCTTAAAACATGTACAATATGTAGCTCCTATTGACCACTCATCTGTGTTGAAAAGGTTGGTTGATATGCTCTTGCATATCTCTTTATTCAATTTATTCTCAGTCTTTATAATTTTGTAATAATCAAAAGTAAAAGCAACAATTGATAGACATCTACTTTGTTTCTAATTCTTCATTGTCACAAAAATATTGGTATAAATATTTCAGTGTACATGAGAGCTTTATTTTTAGTTACTGCATATTTTAATTTTTTATATATAACTATATAATTTGTAACATAACAATAATATATTAAATATAATTTCCATAAATATGTAATACATTTTAATAACTATGCTTATCAAATGCAAACAAATCCTTTTTTCTTTTTTGTTATTTTTTAATTTGAAATTTTTATTTAATTAATTTGGAAAATTTTTCCATGGTTACATGATTCATGTTCTTTCCCTCCCCTCCTCCCACCCCCTTCCCATAAGCAAAGAGCAATTCCACTGGGTTTTACATGTGTCATTAATCAAGACCAACTTCCAAAAATATTAATTTTTGCATTAAGGTTATTTTCAATTTTGTTTTCAATCAGTCAGGAATATCATGTTGTAGTTCTATATTCTCCTTACATTCTACAGGTTCATCTGTCTCTTCCTGAGTTGGATCATTTTCCTTTGGTTTACAATTTTTATTCATAGATTCCTGAACTCCTTACTAAACATAGAAACTGCTTTTTTCTTTCTGCTATTAATATTTATATTCAAGGTCCTTATGATTTCTTCTTTTTATTATAATACAATTTTTACCACATTGCCTGTCTATACAATCTCTTAATATTTATTTCCTGATGTTTTGTAATATTTATTCTTTTCTCCTATCATCCTTGCATCCCATCCCCTAAGAAGGCAGGTAATATAATATAGGTTGTACATATATTATTACATAATTCATACTTCCATATTTTTCATGTTGGGAAAAGACTTTCACTTTAACAAAATTGCTTTCACTAGAAAAAATTTATGGAGGAAATAAAGTAAAGAAGGGTATGTTTCAATTTGAATTTAGACTTCTCCTATTCCTTCTATGGTAATGACTATGTATTTCTTGTCATTAGTGCCCTGGAGTTGAGCTAGACTCCTGTGTTGTTGATAAGAGTTAAATATTTTCCAGTTGATTATCATCCATTATTGTTGCTACTGTTTAAAACGTTCTCCTTGTTTGACTCATTTCACTTTGCATCACTTCATATAAGTCTTTCCAGGTTTTTTATGATCATCTTGTTTGTCATTTCTTATGACACAATAATATTCCTTTACAATTCTATATCACAGCATATTCAGTCATTCCATAATTGATGGACATCCTTTTAGTTTCCAGTTTTTTGCCACCACAAAAAGAACTGCTATAAATATTTTTGTACCAATAGGTTCTTTCCCCCTACCTTTAATATTTGTGGGATACAGACTCAGTAGAGGTATTGCTAGGTGAAAAGGTATTGTAACATCCATGATCTTAAGTGGGGTTAAAACTGCCTTACAGAATTCCATAGTGCCCCCCAGAACTCCAGCAGAGGGTGCAGTTGGGGCAGTTAAGAACCTAGGTATAACAATCCAGGACACCCAACTTGCAAGGTCACTGCTTTTGGGGGTTCGAGGGGCTGGGAAGGAGAGTTAGGTTGCTTGTTTTGTTAGCTCATCTCTGACCTCAGGGAACAGAGTGTTATTTTGATGGTTTAGTCTATAGAGAATATGCCAGGCTGTGTGTACTGGAAAAAATACCTCACTTGCAGAATCTCAACTAATCTCTGATTTAAACAGATCTTAAATCAAGGTTACCTTCAACATCTTAAACTTAGTAACATTAGATTAGGAGAAAAGTTAGTAAGTGAGCGAGATAAAAGTTAAGTTGTTTAAAACACTTTCCCCTCTGGGGAATGTGAAGCCAACAGGTTTATTGAAGATTTTAGATAGCTTACCTCTCCCACAATCCTAAAATCCATCTCCCCTCTCCCTGTTTTCCTGAAATTAATACATCTTTTCCTTAGTTAAGTGTGAGAGCCTTGTGAAGTTATATTTGGCTATACCTACCATCAATATACATTACCTAAGCAAAATTTTCATCCAAACAAGCATTGGAACATCTATTATCCAGAGAGCAAGTCTGCTGCATTAGAAGACAACCTAAACCTTTTATCTATCTTAGGGTTTATGGAATAATATTTATTATTTTTATTTTTTTAAACCCTTACCTTCCATCTTGGAGTCAATACTGTGTATTGGCTCCAAGGCAGAAGAGTGGTAAGGGTAGGCAATGGGGGTCAAGTGACTTGCCCAGGGTTACACAGCTGGGAAGTGTCTGAGGCCAGATTTCAACCTAGGACCTCCTGTCTCTAGGCCTGGCTCTCAATCCACTGAGCTACCCAGCTGCCCCCTGGAATAATCTTTAAAAAGTGGAAGTTGCTAATCTCAGTGAGATTAATTTCTATCTACGAATTTAGCCTTGGATTAGTCAAGCTTGTTCAGCTTCCATTACTTGAACTAAAGGGGATTTGGTTAAAACTGTTATTCCTTCAGCTCTAACTGCTTCAATGGGGTGGTGTGGAAAGAATTCTATTCACTCCTACCCTTCCCCCTTGCTAGGATAACCAGCTTCATCTGTGGCTGAGACTCCATTACCAACTATTGCCAATCTGAATCAATCCTACAGTATGCACAGATTTATGGATTTGGGGGCATGATTTCACATTGTTCTCCAGTATGGTTGTATCAATTTGCAGGTCCATCATTTGTGTATTAGGATTCTGATTTTCCACTTTTCCTACAACATTTATTTCTTTCCTTTTTTATATTAGCCAATCTGAAGGGTATGAGTTGGTATTTCAGAGATGTTTTAATTTTCCTGTCTCTCTAATCAATAATGACTTTCAAGCATTTTTCATATGACTAAATATTGTTTTACTTCGTTTATCTGAGTTTGTGGTATGTTCTTCCTGGGGTCTTTGGTGATTTCAGTCTTTTTCCACCTTACATTCTATTATTTCTGAATCTCTATCTCTCTCCCCTTTAATGGTAGTTTCTTTTTGGGCTATATCTCAAGGATTCTCAATCTCTTTCCATAGTAGGCAATTCGTGGTATACCAGCCTATGTCTTAGCTTCAAGTCACTTTTGAGTGTACAGAACTAGTTTCACCCTTGTACTGAAGATTTACCCTTAGCTGTGTTGGATTTCCATGTAACATTTAAACAGTGTCCTCTCCTATCCTTCTCCTTCTTTTACTCATTTTCTGGCCCCACCATGGGGAATTCAGGTAACTTTCCCAATGGCTCTATGGGATTAATTTTTGTACTTTGGGTTTCTGAGACTCTTGGGTTGAATAAAGGAGTGTTATGCTCTATTTTAACCCCAGATATATGTCCATTCCCCACCCCCATTTTTAGCTTTCCTATAGGTTCCTTTGGAGGTTCAGAATGGTACCCACAATAGAGGTGCCTCTGCGACTTAAAAGTATTTTAGAAGTGCACACTATCTATCCTGATGCCAAGTAGACTTCTACAGCGTGAAGGTGGGACCTCCACAGCATTGGAAAGAGGGAGCAGACAACAGGTTTGGGAGTTGAAGAGGCCCTGTGCTTTATTAAGTGCAGCATCTATGCTGACAAGTGTGTGGGGGGGTAAGGATGCTGAGTGAGCTCAGTGTAGAAATCAGTTGACAGTTTTAAAAAAATATGTCACTAGCTTCTTTCAAATTCCAAGTATCCTAAGTCATGGAGATACTTAAGGTATATATTTTTGGCACTTACATTCTGTTTTAGAGAGGAAAATTTAGAGAGGACTTAGGATGTTGGAGAAAAAAAAATTGTCCTTCATCTTATTTTTCAAATGACTGAAAAGTCTGTTCTTTAATTTTATTGAATCCATAACAATTTCATCTATTGATTTTTATCCTGCTTTTTTACTACTTTATATTATCTTTATGTATATGGCTGCAGTGAGATGTCACCTAGGAAGGGTGACAAGAAATTTACATTGTCCTATAATAATGGATTATCTCTTTCTCATGAATAAAGAAATCTAATTAATTCTTTTATTTTTTTACACACAGTCTTAAGGATTAATTTATTGCTGCTTTCCCTCATGACCAAAATTACTAATTATAGCTCTGTTGTAGTCATTATGTATATTATTTTGGCTCTGCATTTTCAATGATAGAAACTGCCTTTTTACCATTAAACCTCTTGGTTTATAGGGAGAACATTTAGTTCACTATTGCTTGAAGTAACACTTTCTTACTTTGGGAAAAAACAACAGCATTTGTCTGGCTTGGAGACCTTGGGCTACATTCTAATCAAGTGGGCTCAATTATAACAGAAATCCTTTATTTTGAGCAAGAAACTGAAGTGTCCATTCAGTTATTCATAATTTTGATATGTCACTTCCCATATTATATCAATGTATGCTAAGTTATTTGCCAACTTTCCTGAGAAAATGAAATTGCTAACTATGCTCACAAAATGAAAATAAGCTATAGAGCTTTTAAAAAATCTTGGTCATAAGTGGCATACCAAATTTTTAATATATAACCTCATAACTTTTCATTTCCTTTAAACTATTAATATATTGAGCTTAATTACAATACTTTTTATTTGAATAGTATTATTCACATTCCTTCTTTTATGTGGTTATTCTAACAACACTGTAAATTTGCAGTGCAAGTCCAATAAACCCAAATTTATATATGATGAAACTGAGGCTTGGAGAGGTTAAATGAGCTGTACAAGTTCATATAACTATTTAACTGTGAAACAGAAACTTCAAATGAGTTTTTTTCTAGCTCCAATTGCAATACTCTTTCTACTCTACACAAAAATTAAATATATTGAGGAGAAATAAAATGCACAAAATAGAATTATTTCCTTGGGTCCTCACATTATAATAAAGATATCATTCTTGTTCATTTCAGTGAACTGAAATAAGCCATGATGTTGTTCAGTGTCCCTGGGCATTTAGTAAAGTCTAGAAGAACTATTTAATGTAAAATAATGGCATAAGGGTAATAATTATTTTGAGGCTCATTTGCACTTTTGCATTTTATGAGAGAAAATTAGCCAAACCAAAAGAAAAAATATATATTTTTATATCTGCTCTTCTACTTTTGAAGTTTCTATATACTAGTTATAAGGTCTTAATGAGCTTTAAGAGAAAGACATTTATATTAATAATTATTTTTCATTATGTAAATTTTGAGACAATATAAGAACAAAATAAGAAAATACATCTTAAAGGAACCATGTATTAAGTATATATCTTAATTACCCAATGGAATGGGTTGAAATTTGTATTTTAGATGTTAAATCAAGATGTATGGGGAAGCTGATACTTTGATTTTGTCCTATGTTATGATTCAAAACCATTCCGTGTCCCATCCAGAAACATTTTCTTTGGTTGGAAATGAATCCTTCCAAATATATTTGTCTTTGATTTCTATATTTACACCTAGAGTTTGAATCTAATCATTAGTAAGCTATTGCTAATTACTAGTTTCTACTACTTTAGCAAATTATCCTGGACAATGAGAAGTAATAAAAAAATAAAGTGAATTATCTATTTACAAAGCAATGACCTAAAATCTCATTGGTAGGAAAAGTCAATAAAGAAGTAGTAAAATGCTTGTTCCATCAAAATTTGAAATATACATTTTTAATGATTACCAAAATGGATGATAGTTGTACTTGAGTCTCAATTCTTATTATGACTCTAAATCTTTCCCTATTCATAACATTAATAATGATCTTTTCCTTAACACTAAATATGAAATCATATCTTTCATTTCAGAATATATGGTAGAGTGTAATGATTGGGCAATGCTTATCTTCCTCTTAAAGCAACTCAACAAGATGTAACATATGAATTTGTCTCATTATCTAATATTAACCAAGTGACTAGGTGAAAAGACATTGTGGAACCAATTTTAGGATTGGTGGGTAGAAAAACATGGTAGAAGAGATGGGGAAGATGACAAATGTATGAGCCACTGGAGCTGTATTATTAAGCTATTCATATAGAGGGTAAATTTAGACTTAATGTATGGTTTAGATGGAATTGAAAGTAGATGAATACATATATATGGACCTAGTTTCTTTAACCAAATTTAATACCTTAGACTGAAATTAAAGCCCAAATTCAAAAGAAGTCGTAACTGGATGGTAGTTGAACATCTTCAAGAAATCATGGAGGAAAGAAATGGTAGGAGAACTGAATATGGTCACAATTGCTCCTGTCAGTATAGTCCAATTCCTCTGTTGCCTTGTCCCATGTGATTCTTGTTATGACCTTCTTTAGCAGTTATGGTAAACCTTTTAGAAACAGTGCCAGGCCCCACCTCACCCCAAGAGCCCACATGCCATGCCCTACAACCCTCTGAGTGTTGGGCACACCCTGCTCCCCCCCACCTTTATCCCACAAAGACGAGGGAGAAAGTGCTCCCATTGGGCTGCTGGGCAGAGGGGCAGGTGAAGTGAGGAATGCCCTCAGTGAGTGTAGAGAGAGAGGTAGCAGAGTAGCCTCAGCTCTCTGCTTCTTTCCAGTTCTTCCTGTGAACTGTCCACCTTACCTTCTGTGTGCTCCCATTGGGCTGATGGACAGAAGGGCTTGTGATGTAAAAATAATGTCATCAGGCACAGTGGCAAGGAATAAGCTCCACCCAAGTCCCTTTGCCTTTCTAGCGACAAACTTGGAGTGTGAGGTGGCCACATGCCCTCTGAGAGCTCTCTCTGTGCCATCTTTGGCAGCCATGCCAAAAGTTCACCATCACTCTTCTCTACTCTTCTTTATGAGAGCTATTGTCAAGGTCTTCTTCTTATCTGTTGAATATTTGAATGACACTACTATAGTACTCATTTCTCCCCTTTCTGCACTTTTACTCATGTTATAGTACCAGTCTTCCACCTCTTCTGGTAATATACATAATCAATTATATAATTATTTTTGTTCTTTTCTAAGAATTAACAAACATGAACATTGTGGTGGATATACATTTTCAACATGAGGGCCTTGGAGTTACCCTGGATTGACTTCTTGAAAATAAAGTCATTCACTGTTGATCATCACATATTATTGTGTACTGTAGTTTCAACTAATTTTTTAGTTGGAGCTCTAGGATTATATTATAGATATGAATTAAATATATATAATAAATGCATAATGATTATATGTATATATATATCATATCATATCATATCATATCATATCATCTGCAAAAAGAGAGTTTTTTTAACCTCCTTTTCCATTCAGATTCCTTCAATTTCTTTTTTCGCTTAATGCTATTGGTACCATTTCTAGTACAAAATTAAATAGTATTGGTAATAATGGGAATCCTTGTTTCATTCTTCATCTTATTTAGAAGGCTTCTAACTTGTCCCCTTTAAAGATAATATTTGCTAATGGTTTTAAGTTTTAATTTAAAGTAAAATCAATTTATACTAATGCTTTCAAATGTTTTGAATAAGAATAAATGTTATATTTTATTAAATGCTTTTTACTGCATAGATAAATTGAATATTTTTTGTTACTTTTGGGGGCTTTATCATCTGAGTCTACAGTTTGCCTTATATTTAGCCACCCGTACAAGACTGGTATAAACCTTGTTTTCTCATCATATATAATCTTTGTGATATATTGTTGCAGTTTCCTGGCTATTATTTTATTTACAATTTTTTATCCATATTCACAAATTAAATTGCCCTATGATTGTCTTTTTCTGTTTCTGTTCTTGCTTTAGGTGTCAGTCCCATATTTGTCTCATAAAAGATGATTTTTGGAACTCCTTTACCAATTGTTCTAAATAATTGAAGTCATTCTGGAAATGATCATCTTTAAATGTTCTGATAAAATTCACTTGTAAATCCATTTTGTCCTGACACTTTTTACTTGGAACATTTTTAATAGCATATTCAACTTCTTTTTCTAAAATCAATTTATTTAAACATTCTACTTTCCCCTCTGATAATCTGAACAATGTATATTGTGTAAGAATTCATACATTTCACTTAAATTATTAAATTTGTTGACATATAAATAGGCAAAATAACTCCTAATAGTTGTTTTAATTTTATCTTCATTCATGGAAAATTCATCCTTTTCCCATTTTTTTCACCCTTAACTTCTGTGTATTGGCTCATAGGTAGAAGAGTGGTAAGGGTGGGCAATGTGGGTCAAGTGACTTGGCCAGGGTCACACAGCTGGGAAGTGTCTGAGGCTGGGTTTGAACCTAAGACCTCCCATCTCTAGGCCTGACTCTCAATCCACTGAGCTACCCAGCTGCCCCCTTTTCCCATTTTTTAATGCTAGTGATTGCTTTTCTTCTTTCTTTTTAAAAATCATATTAACTAATGATTTATCTGTTTTGTTTTTCCCCTAACAAAAACTACTAGTTTTATTTAATAATTTAATGATTTTTTCAAAAATTCAGTTTTAATAATACCTTTTATTTTCAAGTTTTCTCATTTTGTATTTAAGTGGGGATTTTAAATTTGTTCTTTTTCTGTCTTTGAATTTTTAGACCCAATTCATTGACATGTATTTCCATCTTTTTGGTATAATCATTTTGTGAGAGAATTTTTCTTTTAATCACTGTTTTTGCTAAATGATTAGATTTGGGCTATGTTGTCTCATCATAAAATTATTTATTGTTTCTATGACTTTAATACACTCATTCTTTAAGAGTAAATTATTTATTATCCATTCAATTTCATTCTGTTTCCATGGCACCTTAAAATATAATTTTTATTTCATCATGTTCTAAAAAGGATGCATTTAATATTAATTATTTTCTGGGTTTTACTACAATATTACTATTATACATAGTCATTTAAAAATGACATACCATTGAGAAAAAAATTTATATACCTTTCTATCCCTGTACAGTTATGTCCAAAGTCTGTGATATCTAGAGTATCTAAAATTTTATTTATCACCTTAATTTCTTATTTATTTTTGGTTAGATTTATCCAGTTCTGAGAAAGGAAGTCTTAAATTCCCCACTATTATAGGGTTTTTTAAAAAATATTTTTATACCAGTAACTCCTTTAGTTGGATATTATAAATTGGATCTTATAAAATTTGATGTATATATGTTTATTAATGATAATACTATGTATATTTTAATATACTACAGTGTCTCTGTTTATCTTTTTTAATTAGATCTATCTTGGCTTGAATTTTGTCTAAGAGGATCAGTGTTGACCCTGCTTTATGACAAAAGTCAATTGAAATGTAATATATTTTACTCCATCCTTCTATTTTTACTCTATGTGTGTCTCATTTTTAAATGTATTTCTTGTAAATGACATATTTTTGGGTTTTTACTTTTAATCCATTCAGTTATCCATTACCATTTTATACATGAACCTATCCCATTCCCATTTAAAGTTCTAATTATTTGTTTTGTATTTCTCTCCCTTCTATTTTTCTTTACTGTTTTTCTTCTTTATCTCTTGTTTGGTTTATTCCTCCTCAGTAATGTAATTTTCCTCTAACCACGAACTCTTTAATCTCCACCTCTTCTTCAGTCTTCTCTTTATTTTCCTCCCCATTGCTTGTAAGTTTCCATCTTTTTTTCCCACCCCTTAGTTCCTCATATATATAATTTCCTCTTTTACCTAGATCAGATTAGACTAAGACACTCATGTTATTAACTCTCCTCCCCTTCCCTTCATTGTGAAATTTCTTTCATTTATGACTCTTTTATATGAGATGATTATTCTAATTCCTCTCTCCTAATCCAACTTCATTTTTAACTATTTCAATTATATTCAATTAGACCTTGAAGCTTCTATCTATAAATGCTCCTATAAAACACCCAATTAAGGATATAATTATTAAGTTTTAAACATACCATTTCCCCAAATGAGAAATAAACATTTTGACCATATTGAATCTCTTATAATTGGTCTTTCATGTTATCTTTTTATGTTTCTTCTCATTCTTGTATATCGATGTTTCCATTCAGACCTGCTCTTTTCTTCAAGAATATTTGAGACTTTTATCTCATTAAATAATAATTTCTTTTCTTGTATGATGATACTCAGGTTTTCTGGGTCAGTTATTCTTCACTGTAAAGTAGCTGCTTTGCTCTTTGAAATGATATGTTGCAAGCCCTTTGTTGTTTCAATATACAAGCTGCTAAATCTTGTTTCATCCTTATTGTATCTCCACAGGATTTAAATGACCTCTTTTTAGTTTCTGGTAGTATTTTCTCCTTAACCTGAGACTTACAAAACTTAGTTATAATATTCTTATGAATTTTTCTGATCTTTCACATTTGGTCATCAATGAATTCTTTCAAATTCTACTTTATCCTCTAATTCCAAAAGTTACAGGCAATTCTTTAATACTTCCTGAATGATAGATAGTGTTTAAACATATTTTTGATCATAACTTTCAGGTAGTCCAAAAATTCTTATATTGTTTCTTCTCAATTTCTTTTCTAGGTCAGTTACTTTTTAATGAGATATTTCCTATCTTCTGCATTTTTTTCATTTCTTTTATTTAGAGTTTAAGTTTTTTCTTCTTGTCTTAAGAAGTTACCAACTTCCTGCCCAATTTTAATTTTAATACATTATTTTCTTCTGTGAGTTTCTGGATTTCTCTTTCTAATTCATTGATATTTCATAATTTTCTATTTTCCTTCTTTGTTTTTATTTTTTCCCCAATTTATCTTCAGCCCCTCTCATTTGGTTTTTAAAGTCTTTTAAAAGCTATACCATGATCTCCTTTTGGGTTGGCATTCATTTTATGTTTTTCTTTAAAATGATTGCTTTAATTTCAATGTCTTCTGATTTTGAGATCTGATTTTCTTTATTTCCAAAGAAACTATTTGTGGTTGAGTTCTTTCTGTTTTATGTACACATTTTTAATTTTAATTTTTTCAGCCTCTTTTTTTAATTGCCAGCTTTGGGCAAGTGTTGTGTTCTTCTTCCTGTGTATTTGGATAACACCTCAGGGTTTAGTTTGTTGTTTCTGTTATTGTTATTTAATATGCTTTTTGGGGATCTTTGATTTCTTGATTTCTATATTTCCAGGGTCCCCAGAAATGCTATTACTTTTAATACTTTTGCCAGCTGTAGTTGTTCTAGAGTCTATAAGCATCTTCTTAACCCTTTTTCCTGTAGCAGAAATCAAGAATACCATTCTCCCAGGATTCACTCACCTGTGTGGTTTCACTCTTCCTCCTCTGTAGCCACACTTTAATATAGTATCTAGTTAGCCCATATGAGCCCTGCTGTCTTCTCTCAGTAAGCCACCCACACTGTCAGTTTGTTGAAGGTTCTGAAGCTAAGCCTGCAGCAGTTACAGCTGCCTTCAGGCCCTGATATCTGTGTAGTTTTGTCATTAGACAATGATCTTGAGCCTTCCTAGCTTCCTCTCAAATTTATCTTATGTTGGACAATTATTTCTTCCCAACTCAACCAGTTTTGATGCTTTGAAATTCACTCAGTTAATATTTAAAAAATATTCATGGGGGGATTTGAGATAATTTGTTTTATTCTGCCCTCTTCCCAGAGGTTTTTAGTAAATCTTTTTTTTTCTAATTATATGTAAAATACTCTTTAATATTCTTTTTAAAAAAATCCTTTATTCCTATGAGCACAATAGTATTCCATCACCAACAGATGCCACAATTTGTTCAGCCATTCCCCAATTGAAGGACGTTCTCTCATTTTCTGATTATTTGTAACCACAATGAGGAGAACAATAAATATTTTTGTACAAGACTTTTTCCTTATAATCTCTTTGGTGAATTCTGTTTTAAGATGGAGGCAGAGTAAAAGCAGCTGCTTAACCTCTCCTAATCCATACATACAGGACTCCTCAAGAAGACACAAAAACAAATCCAGATGAACGAAGGGACCGCACAACAGGGCGGAGCATTGAAGGTACATGGGATCAGGGCATTTCCATACTATAAGGGGGCAAAATAGCTCTCACTAAAACATGATCTGAGCAACCCCCTTCCCCACACACCACCTACAGTGCCAAAGCCAGTCCACAAGAGCTAGAACAAGCTTGGGGCACCCATTAAGTTATTGGAAGCTCACCAGGGCGTGCTCCTGAGAGAAGCAAGAATTAAGACCCCAAGAGGCTAAAGAATGGGTGGACTTTGAACACAGACCCTGAGCTCAGGCACAGACATGGATCCTGAGCTCAAGTGAGGACTCAAATCTGACTCAGATCCGGAGTGCAGGCTTAGACCTTGGGTTGGGAACCAGAGCAGAGGGGTGCATGACAATGGAAGCAGAGCCCTAAGACTGTTAAAAGAGCTTCAGACAGAGGAACAAGCAAGGGGACCACCAGGAGGCTTGACTCTGGGAATAACTAGACCTGTGACCTCAGGAGCCTAAAGAGCCCAGACAGACACTGAGTGTGAGGATAAACCTGAGAGGGCACAGGGCTCACAATGGCAAGCCATCTACAGGAACACGAAAAAAGAAAGATCAGCAAGAAGAAATCTATAATACTCAACAACTTTTACACAGAGAAAATCCAGACAACAGAGCAAACAGCAGAGGAGAACAAACAAATAATCATATCCAAACCTTCCCAAAATAATGAAAAAAGTCAGAATTTCACAATTGGAAAGTGAGGCAAGTAAACTGAAGACCAGGAATGACCAGATTGAAAAGAAAAAGCAGTCTCTAAAGGCTAGAATTGAGCAATTAGAAGCTAATGATCTCTCAAGAATTCAAGAGCAAATAAAGCAAAGTCAAAAGACTGATAAAATAGAAGGAAACATGAAATATCTTAATGAGAAATTAACAGATCAAGAAAACATGTCTAGAACAGACAATTTGAGAATCATTGGAATCCCTGAAAAAGCAGAAATTAATAGAAATTTGGACTCCATACTAAAAGAAATTATTCAGCAAAAAACTACCTTAAGTTCTACAACAAGAGGGCAATATAGACATTGAAAGGATCCATAGATCACCCTCTACAGAAGACCCTAAAAAGACAACCCCCAGGAATATAATAGCCAAATTCAAGAGCTTCCAATTAAAAGAAAAAAATTTTACAAGAAGCCAGAAAGAGACAATTCAGATATCAAGGAGCACCAATCAGGATCACACAAGATCTGGCAGCCTCTACCCTAAAAGACCACAAGGGTTGGGATATGATATTCAGAAAGGCTAGAGAATTGAGTCTACAACCAAGGATCAACCACCCATCAAAACTAACTATATACTTCCAGGGAAATATTTGGGCATTCAACAAGATAGAAGATTTTCAAGTATTTGCACAGAAAAGACCAGGATTAAATGGAAATTTTGATATCCAACCACAAAAATCAAGAGAAACATGAAAATGTAAATAAGAAACAGAGGGGGGAAAAAGAAAACTTGTATTTTTTAAATTTGCCTCTTTAAGGCCTTTGATATTATCTAATTATTGGTATTCCTATGTGGTGAAATGTTATGTATAATTCTCTGTAAGGAACTCTATTCATTATTATAGTATTCACTATTATAGTAATTAGAAGAATTATTCATAAGGAGAGGTTGGAATACTAAATGGTCTAATATGATATGGGGATGGGAAAGAGGGAGGTGAATAGTAGAGGACACCAAGAGAAACTTGAATGAATAGGAAAAATAGGATATTCTATTAGACACAAAGAGAACATGGGAAGGGGAGGGGCTGAATACTATTATAAGATGGAGGGAAAGAGAGCATTAAGAGGTAATATTTAAACCTTACTCTCAGTGTAATCAACCCGGAGAGGGAAGAGTAGCTTTATCCATTGGGATATAAAACTCTATCTAACCCTACCAAGAATGTCAGAAGGGATAAACCAAGGGGAACAGGGGAGTGGGGAGGTCAAAAAATGGAGAAGAAGGGGGATGGAATTCATTAGACCTTAAAAATAAAAAGAGGGGAACAATAAGGGAGGGGATAGAAAGGGAAATAAATCAAGGGAGGTGACAAGGGTTACGGGCTTAAAGCAAACCACTTGTTTAAAAGGAAATAGTGTAAGAAGAAGGGGTAAAACTAGGAGATGATACCAATATGTTGGTAAATACACAACTGAAAATTATAACTCTGAATGTGAATGGGATGAACTCGCCCATAAAAATGAAGCAAATAGCAGAGTGGATTAGAAACCAAAATCCTACCATATGTTGTCTACAAGAAACACATATGAGACAGGTGGACATATACAGGTATAAGGTAAAAGGATTGAGCAAAATCCTTTGGACCTAAAATGAGAAAAAGAAGGCAGGCATGGCAATTGTGATTTCTGACAAAGCCAAAGTAAAAATAGATATGATTAAAAAAGACAGGGAAGGTAATTACATCCTGATAAAAGGCAGTATACACAATAATGCTCAATATGTATGCACCAAATGGCATAGCATCCAAATTCCTAAAGGAGAAACTTGCAGAGCTCAAGAAAGAAAGAAATAGATAGCAAAACCATACTAGTGGGAGATCTAAATATTCCTCTTTCAGATCTAAATAAATCAAACCAAAAAATAAATAAGAAAGAGATAAGAGAGGTGAATGAAGCCATAGAAAAAATAGACTTAATAGATATGTGGAGAAAAATAAAGAGGGACAAAAGGAATACACCTTCTTTTCACCTGCACATGGTACATTCACAAAGATTAACCATGTAATAGGGCATAGAAACATTGCAAACAAATTCAAAAGAGAAGATATAATAAATGTAACCTTCTCAGATCATAATGTAATAAAAATAATGATAAGTAAGGGCACCTGGACAGGAAAATAAAAAACCAATTGGAAATAAAATAATATGATTCTTCAAAACCAGCTAGTCAAAGAAGAAATCATAGAGACAATAAACAATTTCATTGAAGAGAATGACAATGACAAGACATCCTACCAAACTCTATGGGATGTAGCTAAGGCAGTACTCAGGGGGAAATTTATATCCTTGGGTGCATATATTAACAAATTAGGGAGGGCAGAGATTAATGAATTGGTCATGCAACTTAAAAAAACTAGAAAGCAAGCAAATAAAAAATTTCCAGATGAAAACTAAATTAGAAATACTAAAAATTAAGGGAGAAATTAATAAAATTGAAAGTAAAAGAACTATTGGATTAATAAATAAAACTAGAAGCTGGTATTTTGAAAAAACAGATAAAATAAGCAAAGTTTGGTCAATCTAATAAAAAAACGAAAAAAGAAAACCAAATTGACAGTATCAAACATGAAAAAGGAGACCTCACATCTAATGAAGAGGAAATTAAGGCAATAATTAAAAATTATTTTGCCCAATTATATGGCAATAAATATAGCAATCTAGTTCATATGGATGAATATTTACAAAAATATATATTGCCTAAATTAACAGCAGAAGAAATAGAATACCTAAATAATCCCATATCAGAAAAAGAAAATGAACAAGCCTTCAAAGAACTCCCTAAGAAAAAATTGCCAGGGCCCAATGGATTCACAAGTGAATTCTATCACACATTCAAAGAGCAACTAATCCCAATATGATACAAATTATTTGATATGATAAGCAAAGAAGGAGTCCTACCAATTTCCTTTTATGACACAAATATGGTAATGATTCCAAAGCTAGGTAAATCAAAAACAGAGAAAGAAAACTACAGACCAATCTCCCTAATGAACATAGATGTAAAAATCCTATATAGAATAATAGCAAAGAGACTCGAGCAAGTGATCAAAAGGATTATCCATCATGATCAGGTGGGATTTATACCAGGAATGCAAGGATGGTTCAACATTAGGAAAACCATCCACATAATTGATCATATCATTAATCTAACAAATAAAAATCACATGATGATCTCAATAGATGCTGAAAAAGCCTTTGACAAAATACAGGACCTATTCCTATTGAAAACCCTGGAAAGGATAGGAATAGAAGGATGATTCCTAAAAAAAATAAACAGTATATACCTAAAACCATCAACCAGTATCATATGCAATGGGGATAAATTAGAAACATTTCCAATAAGATCAGGAGTGAAACCAGGATGCCCATTATCACCTCTACTATTTAACATAGTACTAGAAACACTACCAGTAGCAATTAGAAAAGAAAAAGAAATTGAAGGTATCACAGTTGGCAATGAGGAGACTAAGCTATCACTCTTTGCAGATGATATGATGGTCTACTTAAAAAAGCCTAGAGAATCAACTAAGATGCTTGTAGAAATAATCAAGAACTTTAGCAAAAAAAA
>NC_058132.1:536134860-536300077 GCF_016433145.1 Gracilinanus agilis
ATATATATATATATATATATATATGTATATATATATATACATATATACATATGGTAAATTCAATATATTTGGGATATTTAGATTATTAGAATCTGAACAATCTTGACTGCCTCTTAAATTAATAATCCTAAAAGGATAATACACAATCCAGCACTATTGGCTTCTTTTATTTTTCAGAGACTATATCAGAGATTGTATTTCAGAGATTCTATCATATTTTCTGTGTTCATTAGTTTGATGGCCTGATGCTTAGTCTTAAGAAAGGATTTATTGATATTTTAGGGGGAGGGAAATTGTCAATCATTACCTTCAGTGATATTAGTTTCTGTGAGAGGAATATCATTTAAGTTATCTTCAGTGGTTGTTACTCTGCATCTAAGTTGCCTTTTGAAATTATCTAGCACTGTTGAAAAGCTCTCTAATTGTAGTCTATAATTATTGACAGTAAGTTCTACTCTTATTTTTTTTAAACTAGCCATATGACATATCCTTATGATCATAAATTAGTTATTTAATAAATTCATTTTAATTGCTATAAACACTTGCTTCATCAGTATAGATTCTAATTATTTTATATATTTCTTCCTGATTACATGTAGATAGAATTTTAATAATAATTTTCTGACATTTTGTAATCCATTTTCTCTGCCTCTAACCTTTTCATCCACACACCAAGACAGAAGGTAAAATGATATAGGTTGTATGTAAGCTATCAGAGAATACATACTTCCATGTTTATCATGTTGTGAAAGAAAGCAGATGTTGTTTATACTTTACAGGTCTCCATTTGAATGTCCCAGGGAACTCTGCTTAATTCTCTACTGTTTAACATTTTTTAAAATGACTTGAATAAAGGAGTCAATTATTTTGTCTATAGGAAATGAAGCTATGTAACTAATAAATATAGCTAATATTCTGTATGACAAGAGTAAAGATTCAAAAAAGTTCTTGACACAGGACTGAGCAAATTAAAAAAATAAGTCGTCAAAATTATACTCACTTTAACAATGATAAAATCATGACGACCAAATTTAAAAGGCAGTAGTTCTTCAAAGATAATTCCATTGACATATATTTAGTACAACAAAGCTTTGTTTTATAGTGAATTGGATGGAATTGCATTGGTGTATTCTATGGACTCTCATCTGATCCCCTGAATGACTAGTGAGATGCTAATTCAAGTGAGTAATGAATCTTGAATTGTGACTTCATTAGCATGAAGCAATAAAAAGCTGACCAAATTAGCCATAGACAATGAATAAAATAAATGTTATTTTATCTTATGAAATCAAATTGAATAAAGGATGATTTTATGAGTTTTAAGTAATTTTGTTATTTAAAAAGGGAAATTTAAAAAGTATCTTAGATTAACAAAAATTACTTAAATCAAAGATTTGTTGATAAACAAATGAACAGAACTTGACTGAGAATTAATGGAAGCAAATGTTTTCTGACATTAGGTAATACTATAAAAGAAGTCAAAGTAAATAATAAATAGTAAATTAAGAAAACACTATAACAACTCTTAAAACTCCTTTTAATTCCTGGGAAATTCACAACACATAGGATGAATTCAATTCAATCGAAATGGGATTTTTTTTAAGCTGACTAAACTTGTGACCATTAAATAGGACTGCTGGTTATACAGGATAAGATAAAGATAATAAAATCTTATGCTTCAAAGCATAAACTGATCGCCTGCAGGGTTGAGTAGGAACACATTTATTTTTTCTACACAGCACTTCTCAATAGAAATTATGTATTATGAATGTTCTTTATCTTTGCCTTAAGCATTAGGTCATGGACAGTGAAGGAATAAGACACTAGATTTGATAAAGCCATGGTTGATGTGCTATGACAAACCTTATGTTCTTATGATAGTTAATTTTTTCTTCATAGAATTAATTGTTATAAGAATCACAAAATGATGAAACTACTTGAAAGGCCAACTTTCTCATTTTATAGAATATTGTAACTGCATTATTTTACTTCCTTTTATTAATGCTTCTTCCATATAATTCTTCCTCCATGGTATTTGTAAATAACCTGTTAGAACATATGTGATTAAAAAAAAACCTCATAAAATCCTAAATTTAGTTTTATTGAAGAAAGACACTTTGGGGATTGTTTAGGGAACAATCTTCACTGTATAGAGAATGAAGTTGAATCCTCGAAAACTGATTTTTCCAAATAATAAAGTTATATAGGATTAAATGATGTAAGATTTATTCTGTTAACATTTATAATTTTGCCAGATTTCAGTGTGTTGTTATCACTGTTATCAGACAATTGTAGCATTTATGAGTAGAAGATGGAGTTGGTGATAGAAGAGAGAATGAATATATATATCCAAAGGAAATGATTTTAGATCACAAAGAGTCATGTCTGTTGTTTTCATTCTACTTTCGAAATCTCTCCCTTCTTTCACAAAGTCAGATATATTATGTTTTGTATAACATTCCTTCATGGACCCAATTAAATAGGATTTAAATGAAGATTTAAGTGGATTTAATTTAACTGTAGATTTTTTTCATTGTCTATCCCTAATTTGGTCATGTTTTTATTACATCATACTAATGAGATTACCATACAAAATTCATTACCCATATGGATCATCACTAGCCAAGATGGTGGAGGATCAGAAAGCCTTACAGCAAGTTCTCTCTTCTGTAACAAAGCTTTAAATGGATAAAAAAATTATAGTACTAACCAAGAAAAAGAGATTTGTTTTTCTAGCCTATTTTAGCACAGGGAAACTGAAAAAGAGATTTATAGACAAAAGGGATGCATTCTGGTCAGGAACAGCTGCCAGAGTACTTCAGCCCCTAGGGAGAGACTTTACTGGGGCAAAGAATAGTCTAAGATCTATACCATGACCCAATCATAGGAAAGGATGACTTTTAGTAGTGTTGTCACTATGCAATTTTGGATCACAGGTTCCAATTGGATGGAGGAGGGGAACTGTGCTCAAGGATTGTGTTTTCTATAAAGTACATTGTTAGGTCCAATATTAGTGCAATCTGTCCAGTTAAGGAGAATCAGTAGGTGATAGTCAGGATGCTGAGAGATTAACAAGTTTAGAAACAAGCAGCAGTGATGGCTTCCAATGAGCATAGCAGGGTTCCATTTATGACATCTTGGTCAATTTGAAGCCTGAAGAGGAATAATCAGGGCTGGGCGTACTAGATCAAAGGTCCACCTGCATATCTATCACTCTGAAACAGTAGAATTTTAGTAGCTTAGTTCACTAGCAATCCACTTTTGCTTAGATCCAAATCTAAGTCTTGATCTTGCAGAGCTCAGATCAAAATGTGGTAAAGGAAGCAATCAGAAATTTATTTTTTTCCAGATTACATATTGACATAATTTTTAATATGTGTTTTTTGCCATTTTACAATTCAGGTTCTTCCCTCCCCCTCAATCTTCCCTTCTTCCCAAGATAGCAGGTAGTCTAATATGGGTTGTAAAGTGTTATCATATAATGTATATTTTCATATTTGTCATATTTTGAAAAAAGTCCCACAGAATTTACAATCTAGAAGAATTTGTGTAGGAAATAAAATGAAGAATTATATGCATTGATATGAATTCAGACTCCATCATTTCCTTCCATGTTAATTTAGAGAGACTTTTTCCTTATAAATTCTTTGAAGTTGTCCTAGATAATTGTATTGTTGATAATAGTTAAGTTATTTGCACTTGATCATCATATGCTACTCTTGTTACTGTGTACAGCATATTCCTGGCTCTGCTCACTTTATTTTTTTATTTCATCTGTTTTTCCAGGTTTTTTTTAAACTTATTTTATCTAAAATAGTGTTATTTATTCTAATTCTCTCCTGCTGACCTAGGCAGAATATATTATGGCTAAAATTAATCCATTTCATAGACTTTCAGATTTATTGCCATATATTTGGTTAAAATAACTGCAAACAATTGCTTAACTTTCATCTGCATTGGTAGTGAATTCATGATTTTCATATTTAATATTAATAATTTAGTTTTCTTCTTTCTTTTTGTAAAATCAAGTTAAAAATGGCTTATCTGTATTATTGTATTTTTAAAAAAACCTAGTTTTAATTTTTGAGTTCAATGGCAATGTCATAATTTTCAATTTTATTCATCTTTCCTTTGATTTTTTATGATTTCCATTGTAGTGTTTACCTTGGAATTTAAATATTTTTTTCTTATTTTTCCTCTCCTTCTTTCATTCCTTTGATTTTGCTTTATTGTTTCTTTATTTCTCATGTAATCATTAGTTTCTATATGGTCAACTCTGATTTTTAAGATTTGGTTTTCCTCTGTCAGTTTTTGGTTCTCCTTTTCCAATGGGCTATTTCTCCTTGCATCACTTTCATTTCTCTTCCCAACTTTTCCTCTACCTCTAATAATTGATTTTTAAAGCTTCAGAGTTATTTTACTTTGCATTTCTCTAATCAAAAGTGTTTTGGAATTTTTTTCATGCGATTATTAATAGCTTTGATTTCTTCATCTGAAAACTACTTGTTCATATGCTTTGACCATTTATCAACTGGCAAATGGCTTCTGTTCTTTTAAATTTGATTCAGTTTTCTATATATTTAAGAAATGAGACATTTATCATGTTAATTTGCTATAAAATTTCCCCTTAATTGGATCCCTTCTGATATTAATTTTGTTTACATAAAATTAAAAAAATAATATAATCAAAATTATTCATTCTACATCTCATGTTCTCTATCTCTTGTTTGACCATAAATTCTTCTCTTTTCCATAGACCTTACAGATAAACTATTCTAAGTTCCCCTAATTTGCTTATACTATCACCCTTTAAGTCCAAAATATATACCCATTTTGACTTTAAGTTGGTATAAGACATGAGACGGTGGTTGCCCACCCTTACCAATCTTCCACCTATGAGACAATACACCGAAGTACAAAGGTTTAAAAAATAAAAAAAAAATTTTGGAGGCTACAGCATTTTTTTTCATATATGTTTAGTGTTGATATTACTTCATTGTCCACAGTACCTTTTTTCAAGATGTAGTTTTGTTCATTATCTCTTTTAATAACATATATTTTTTACTTTATATGTGTCTGAAATTGTGATTTCTACCCATGTTTTTTTAACTTCAGCTGAAGCATAATAGATTCTCCTACAGCCCCTTACCTTTATTCTGTATGTGTTTTCCTGTTTTAAATATATCTTGTAGATAATATATTTTGGGATTATGATTTTTAATCTACTCCACTCTCTGCTTCTATTTTATGGGTGATTTCATCTCTGAAGGAAAATACATAGTTATGATTACTGTGTATTTCTCTCTATCTTATTTTCTACTTTTGATATTGATTTTGTTTTACTCTTTTCATTCTGACTGTCCTTAAAAGCGTTTTGCTTTTAACCACCACCTCCCTCACTTCACCCTTCTTTCTATTATCCCTCTTCTTTTCTTATTCCCCTTCTACTTCTCAATTGATTAAGATAGGCTTATGTACCTAAGTAAATATAATCATTATTACATCTCTGAACCAATTTCAATGAGAGTAAGTTTTAAACATTGCCTGTCACTATCCCCATCCTTCATTCCACTGCAATAGTTTTTCTTTTTTTTTTTTGTAATTTTTTTTAGCTAGAATATTTTCCCATGGTTACATGATTCATGTTCTTTCCCTCTCCCAAACCACCCTCACCACCATAGCCAACATGCATTTCCACTGGGTTTTACATGTTTAATTGATCAAGACGTATTTCCATATTATTGATAGTTGCACTGTGGTGACTGTTTAGCATGTACATCCCCAATAATATCCCCATCAACCCATGTGTTCTAGCAGTTGTTTTTCTTCTGTGTTTCTATTCCCACAGCTCTTCCTCTGATGTGCATAGCTTTCTTTCTCATAAGTCCCTCAGCATTGTTCTGTATCATTGCATTGCTGCTAGTAGAGAAGTCCATTATATTCTATTGTACCACAGTGCATCAGTCTCTGTATACATCATTATTCCAGTTAGGCTCCTTTTTCACACCTCTTTATGTGAACTAATTTACCCCTTTTATGTTTCCCTTCCCTCTTTTCTCAGGGCAATACTATTTTTCAGTCTTTAATTTTTCTTTTTTTTTGAACACCATGTAATCCTAGCCAATTTACTCCTTTAACCTCTGGCTAGGTTTACTCCTTGATAATAAGATTTTTAAAGTTTAGAAATATCATCTTTCCATATAAGAATAGAAATAATTTTACCTCATTTTCCCTTTCTTCTTTACCTTTTTATGTTTCTCTAAAGTCTTGAATTTCAACATCAAGTTTTCAATTTATATCTCGTCTTTTCATCACGAATGCTTGGGCATCTATTTTATTAAATGGTCATTTTCCCCCTGAAAGATTATACACAGTATCTTGGCTTTAAATATAGTTCCTTTGCCTTCAGGACTATCATAATTTAAATGTTTTAAACTTTTAATGAAGAAGCTGCTTAGCCTTGTGTTATCCTGACTAAGGCTCCATGATGTTTGAATTGACTAGTTCTGACTGTTTAAAATATTGTCTTCTTTATCTGGAAGCTCTGGAATGTCTATAATATTGATGCAAGTTGTCATTTAAGGATTTATTTCAGAAGATGGTTGATGGATTATGGAAATTTCTATTTTATTCTCTTATTTAAGAATATTAGTGAAGGGGGCAGCTCAGTGGCTCAGTGGATTAAGAGCTTGGCCTAGAGAGAGGAGATCCTAGGTTCAAATGTGGTCTCAGACACTTCCTAGCTGTGTGACCCTGGACAAGTCACTTAACCCCCATTGCCTTTCCCTTACTACTTTTCTGCCTTGGAGCCAATACTATGTAAACAAAAGTTAAGGATTTTAAAAAATAAATAAAATTTTAAAGAAAGAATATTGGTGAAGTTCCCTTTGATAATTGTAATATGATGTTTAGGATTATTTTTTAAATCATGACTTTCAGGAAGTCCAATAATTGTAATATTGTCTCTCCTTGATCTCTTTTCCGGGTCAGATGTTTTTCTTAGATATTTCATATTTTCTTCTTTTCTTGCTTTTTCATTTCTTGATGTCTCATGAAATCATATATTCTCTTTGTCCAATTTTAATTTTCATGGAATTATTTTCTTCAGTGAGCTTTTCAACCTCCTTTTTCATTTGTCTATTTTTACTTTTTCTAGGAAATTTGTTCTTCATTTAATTTTTGTACCTCTTTTTCCACTTGGCCAATTCTGCTTTTTAAGATGCTATTTTCTTCTTGCATTGCTTTCATTTCACTTCCACATTTTTCCTCTGTCTTTCTTATTTGATTTTTGAAATCATTTTGAGCTCTTCCAAAGTCCAAGACTAACTCTCATTTTTGCATGTAGCTATTTTGATTTCACTGTTCCTTTCTGAGTTTGTGCTTTGCTTTTCTTTGTCTCTGAAATAACTTTTATGGTTAAATGTTATTTTTATGATGTCTGTTAATTTTCCTAGCCTTTTCTTGACTTGTATTTTTATCTTCAATATGGGCTCTGTTCTTAGGATAAAAATGGCATGATATTAACTTCATTTTTTTCCTTCATGCTATGCTCAGCTATAGTCCTGGGTTTATGCAAATTTCAGTTCTACTTCCACAGTGATATGATGACCATTGGCTAGGGCTCTGAAAGCTACATCCTACTTCTGATTCAATTTCCCCCAGGCACTGCTGATGGCTGGTAAGCTCAGAGATATGTGAGCTACCTTGTTATAAGGCTTGTGGTCTTACCTCATATTTAGGCAAGAGCTTTAGACCTCACTCTGCCCTCCTACCATCCAGGTCTACTGAAGACTACCTTACTCTTCTCTGGGCTTCTGATTCTCACTGCAAGCCTGGGCAGCAATTGTGGGCATGCAATTAAAATGTTCAGTTTTAAAACCAGATTATTGATACCAGCTACTCCTTTGATTCACCACTTTTCTTGTGTCTACTTGGCCTTCTGGTAGAGGATGTGGCTGGTAAAAGTCTGAAAACTATCAATGAGGAAATCTCTGTGGGTGACCTGTCTAAGCTCAAAAATTGGGGACTTCATTGAAGTTAAGCTTGGCCAATTAGAGACACAGGAAATGTGATGTCATGGGCCCTATAAGAGTGGGGACCAAGAGTAGCATCTACCTCTCTCTTGCTTTTCTTCCAGGACTGGAACTACTCTCTCACCTAGCCAAGCACTTCTGGCCTTATTTTATCTGGCTAGCAATCTTACCTATTTGGGGGTTAAAGAAGCCTGTGGAACTCTGTGAGGGCTTCAGTCAATCTGGCAACTTGGGTAAATGTTGTGACAGAGAACCTGGAGTGAAATGGCACGGCTTGTAGATTTTTAATTTGGATTGCTCTTTCTCTTTCTCACTTTTACTAATACAAAATTTTAATTTAGTCAATAGCCTCCAAGATTAATTTTAATCAGTACATCCTTAGGGTTACATTGATTGGCCAGGTACAGACTATCTTAAGGCTTAGGGCCTTATTGCATGTGTGAGCTAGATTTAGAGGAATATTCAAGGGATGGCCGTGGAGGTTCTCTGCTATTGACTTGGACAAGATCTTGGGATATGAATGTTGGCCTGAGACCTGGATCAGAAAATCAAGAAGTAATAATGTTGGGAGGAGGTGCTTGTGTTTGACTTATACTGGTTTTCCTTGGTTTGGCCTTACAAACCTCTTTTTCCTCTCACAGTGAAATGAACCCTCTCTGCCTTGCTTTCAAGTTGTTTTCTGCAGGACAAATTGCTCCACCCCATCACCTTGTTGTTTCTGTCATTCTAGTATTCATTTTGAAGCATTATTTTAAGGTTAGTTGGAGGGGATTACCAAAGTTTGATATTTCTCTGTTTCTATTCTGGCATCTTCACTGCACCTATCTGTTGTCATTTACTTTAATTAAATTATTGTTTTTATGATTTGTTCTTTGATCTATTTGTTTTCTATTTAGCTCTTAATTTATTCTTCCATGGTACTTTATTGAGTATAATTTTTAATGCATTAAGGTCTGAAAAAGTTGCATCCAATATTTCTGCTTTTCTGCATTTTTGTGTGTGTGTGGCTTTTATGTCCTAAAACATGGTCAATTTTTGTGAAGGTGCCATATTAAACTGAGAAAAAAACTCCTTTCTATTTTCCTTAATTTTTTTCAAGAGGTCTATTTTATCTAAATATTTCTAAGAACCTCTTCATCTCTTAAACTTCTTTTTTATATGCTTATGTTTATATTTACCTAGCTCTGAGAGCTTATATCTTTTAAATAGGTCTAGTTTTGCTATTTTTTGGTTTGAGATCAGGTTTGCTACTCCTTCCTTTTTAACTTCAGCTAAAACACAATAGATTTGCTTCAGCCCCATACTTTAACTCTGTGTTTCTCTTGTCCAATAACAGGAATTAACTAGCCAAAATATGCTACGAATGAAATTCCAGTTGTAGAGAAGTTGGTACTGGGAGATGTTACAAATCTTGCAAGTCTTTTTCAGAGTTGTGCAAAAGCTATAAGAAATACATATAAACTATAAACTCAAGTAGGAAAGATGTCAAGATCACAGACATTAATTAAAGTGTTAAGAAACAGGCAATTATCATAGATCTAACAAGGAAGCTCCAGAGGCAAGGATATCAGTAGATAAAACAAATAATTAGGACAAGGTGACTAAGGAAGGAAAAAAAATATAGGGAACAAAACTTTAGAAATTCTGGGCAAAGTCTCCTAAGAATATTTAGGTTTATTAGATTATAACCTCTATTAAGGGAGAGGCTGTGTCTTATAGAAGTAAATCAAGGACATTAGTACATACATCTGATTGTTAAATTTTCATCTTGAGATTTCATACCTTGGAATTCAGCAAATGCTACAAATCAGGACTTGCATTATTTTACCTTGATATAGTAAAGTTATGAAGAAAATGTTAATAATGAAGATTAAACATAAAATTTTGCACAATATTTTAAAGTTCTGTTATTAGATATTTGCTAGCTAGCAAACCCAGTATTCCGTATGCTCTTGGTTCTCAGTACCATGAAAATTTACTTTTTACATATCATATTATTTTTTATTTCAGGTTAATGAATTATAAAGACTCTGAATCTGTTCCTGTACATTAGGAAGAATTCTTGACCCAGGTTTCAAACCTGGTTCCAATAAGTCCATATAATTTTTTATTCTCTTCATACTGAGGAATGTGGTCCTTTCATACATTTGAACCAATGGGATAAGTTCTAAAATAATACTTTTCTCTACTAAGTGGCCTGCCTACCACTGGTGATGAGGTGTGGTGAATAAGATGATGGACCACCTCCTAATAATTTGATTGCCAAATAGGAATTTCTTAGGATGTTCAAAGGAAGGGCTGAATAAGTGCTCCCAAAAGTGTTTATAGCTATCTGGGGTAAGAGTTTCCATTTGTCTTATGATGGTTGAGAAAGCCATTTGCCAACAATTAGGATGCTTTGTGTTATGATCAATGAGGGAATCAGTAGAAATGATATATTTGCTTGAAGGAGCAAAGCAAAAAGCCCCAGATATTAGAGGAACTTTATGCCTTTCTTTGGTATCAACAGGCAGTCAGATGGTATAACTAAACTTCCTTTAGAATCCCCTTAACCAATCACAGTATATTTCCTCAGGAAGACTAACCTCCTCTTATCAATCAATGCTTAACTGATGATAACTATATCAGTGTTATAAGAGTATTAATGAAGGTCAATAATGCATCTGACTACTAAAATCGATGATGGTAATCACAGCTTCAGAGAGTGAAACTGGATACCTCCCTGTCCCTTCATGTTCCCCTAGAACGCCTTTGAGACTGCCTTGTCAGGCAAACCAACAAAAGGTCAGTAGCTGATTTGAGCTTTATAACTAGAATTTTACTTGATGTAATCAAATAAGAAGGGAAGCTGAGGGAAGGGAAGAGGGTTTTAGGAATCCCTAAATGAAATCTAATCTTAGCTCAAAGTACATAATCTAAGAGCTTCAGAATATTGAAGGCTGGGCTGAGCCAGCCAGGCCCACTGGCCTGCTTGGCCTGCTTTTGTGGACACTGCCTGCCTATAGACGGATTAGACTGCAGCTTGATTGAAGATAATTAGATCTATAAATCTTCTGTAATAATATGTTGAGTTGTGTTAATTGACCCTAAAGCTCAGTAGTAATCCTGTAAGTTTCAGGTACGCTGGTTGATTCATAGCTTGATTAAAAAAATCGAGGAGAGAAAGGTTTGTCCCCAGCACCCTAGATCCTCAGCTCCAGAATGAGTCACTGGGTTTAGTTTCTCTCTTCCTTATATAGGACACAGCCCAATTGACGATTGGTCTCATGCCCCAGCATGACATCAGGAATCTCCCACGATTCCAAGTGTCCAACTGGTAGCCCTTCCCCCAGACATGTTTTTTTGCAAATTCTGTGAAATTTAATTTATACTTGACTGGCCAATTAATAAATTATTTTAAAATTAAGAAAAATCAGTTTCTGTAGATAATTTTAATCATTAAGGTTCGGTTGACTACAAAAGGGGTTTTGAATTTTTTACTTTTTCCTTTTTTTTTAGCTTCTGGACATTTCATTCCAAAAAGATTGTGCCCAATTGTGTGTTTGTTTTTTTTTTTTCTCTTCAAGGGGTGATTTCTTTCTCAGATAAAGAATTGGAAGCTTCTGCTTCTGGATAAACTGAGATTCATTGTACATAAATTCTGGATGAGATTTCTCTTCAATACATTGTTTCATGAATCTAAATTTCTTGTGAATGAACATAGAAATTTCCAAGGTGACTAAGGAGAAAAGTTGAGAGGGAATACTTCAGAGTTTAAAGGGAATTTTGGGGCAAATGTTGTGAGTGAAGATAGAAGACAAGTGCTTTTGCAGAAAAAATTCACTTATGAGGAAGAATTTCTTTCAAGACAAGTATATTTTTGAGAGGTAGAGAAGTGGAGGAAGATATATTTTTGCTTTGTTGTGAACCCCAATTTTAAATTAGTCCCAGTCAAATTCTTGTGTGTGTGTGTTTATATGTAAGTGTGTGTTTTTCAGTACTTTGTGTTGTTGTTAGGGAGAGAATAGTAAGAAAAAGGTATACATTTCAATTATGTATTTTTAAAAAAGGAGAAATTAATTCTTTTAATAATAGTTAAGAAGTAAATAATAATAGTTAAGCACTAAAGATGGTCTTCATGGTTTAAACCTCATCTATTAAACAAACTGAACCAATTTTCTGGATTGGCTATCCATTAGAACCTGGTGACCCCCTCAAGAAACACCTCTGAAAAGAGATTTTAAAAAATCTCTAGAAAAAGTGGGGATTCCCAAAGAGAAAAATCCAAGGAGAAAAATGAGTTTTTAAAATTAATTAATTAATTAATTATTATTATTATTTAGCAAATGGCAGTAAAAGTGAATTTCAATTTGGTTCTCCCCTGGGGAAATGGCTTGTTGCTTTGTGCCATGAATAACTCCATATAAAACCAAGAGGAGACAATTAGATCAATTAGATTGTTTTGGCCATGGGGCTCCTGTGTCCCCAACATAGCATTTTTGGTTTAAAAATTATTTTTTAAAAAATATTTTATATATAATATAAATATATTATATATGTTATAATATATAAAATAAAATAAAACATTTTTTAAATATTTAAAATATTAAAATATTAAAAAATGGCTATTAGAGATATGGGTTCTAAAGAAGTGAAAAACTTTTTTCATGGNCAAGGAGAAAAATGAGTTTTTAAAATTAATTAATTAATTAATTATTATTATTATTTAGCAAATGGCAGTAAAAGTGAATTTCAATTTGGTTCTCCCCTGGGGAAATGGCTTGTTGCTTTGTGCCATGAATAACTCCATATAAAACCAAGAGGAGACAATTAGATCAATTAGATTGTTTTGGCCATGGGGCTCCTGTGTCCCCAACATAGCATTTTTGGTTTAAAAATTATTTTTAAAAAAATATTTTATATATAATATAAATATATTATATATGTCATAATATATAAAATAAAATAAAACATTTTTTAAATATTTAAAATATTAAAATATTAAAAAATGGCTATTAGAGATATGGGTTCTAAAGAAGTGAAAAACTTTTTTCATGGGAAATTTTGACCAAACCCTCCATCAATATTCTTCCCTTAAGCTGGGCCACTCCCCAGAATTCCTTGATTTCTATATTTCCTATTATTCCTCTCATCCAGTTGGTCCACTGACCCCACCCCTACCCAATCCTGCCCTAAGGGCTACTGTTCCTTCTTTCTTGGCCCAAATGACCAATCTGACTCATTTTATTTCCATTCTTTCTTCCCAACCACCTAATCAAGCCCTTCTTATGTCCCTCCTACCTGCCCTTTCCCCCTCCTTCTCATACTGTTCTCTCTCTCTCTCAAACCTTGCACTTGACCTCTCCCTTCCTTTCTGCATCCTTCCCCCAACTGTCTTCATTGACACCACTCATTTCTGCCTCCACTGGCCCTAACCCCTTTCTTCTTTACTTCCCTGCCCCCACTACTTTACTCCCATGCCCCTGCCCTTACCCTCATCTCCTGCTCCCACTGCCCTACCCAATTTTCCTTTAACTCCTGTTACTTTTTACGCTCTTTCCCCATCTACTACCTTTAGTACCTTATTCCTACCTAATGCTGCTTCTTCTCCTGCTGCTTTTCCTCCTTTTCCTCCACCTCTCTCCCAGTCCTTTTTTTCTTCCACTGTCTTTCAGTTTTTGCTCCCTCCCCTGCCCCAAATCCCCATCCACTCCTTTTATCTCCACCCTCTGTCCCCTTTCCTGTCAACACCTCCTACTTATTTACTTGCCCAGACTTTTCTCCCAATTCCTGCCCCTCCTTTTCCAAATACCACTTACCTCCACTCAAAACATAGATATAGATTCCATAATAGAAACAGGTGCTGCTAAGAGATTGTTCCCTCTAAGGGAGATCACTATCCATGACCATAGAGGAAATATGGTTGTGTTATGAAAGCACATTCCATTCAATTCCATTTATCTTCACACCTGGAGAAGGGATACTCCTAAGTTTGAGGACAATCCTGCTGCTATTTATTTACTCAATTTAATTTATTTATATATTTGTTTGTTTATTCATTCATTTATATTGTTTACTCAATTTAAGGTGTTTTTTAGGGGGTTAAATCTGAGTTGGAATGATGCAATGGACCTGAAGAATACTCTATTCCTATTATGGCAAACCTATGGCACATGTGTCAAAGATGGCATGCAGAGTGGTCTCTGTGGGCATGTGTCCCCCCTTCCTCTCACCAAAGTTTATTACTAGAAAAGCAGAAGGACTTGGGTGGAGCTGCTCCCTTCCCCCTCTCTACAGTACCTGACAACATTTTTTTCACTCACCTGTCCTTCCACCCAAAAGCCTAATGGAAAAGCTTTCTCTCTCCCCTGTGTGTGATACAGTGGGTGGCCATTAGGAGAACCACAATGGGACCTAAACATCCCAGATGATGATGTTAAGTTATGTAATCCTAGAGAAACTTTGCTAAAAGAAATGGGGTCTGCTCTGCTTACCCTGAAAACTGGGATTAATTCAAGTATATCAGTCAGAAAGAAAATGAATGTCCAAGTTACTATTTTGATAGAGTATGCAAATATGCTAAGAGATATATAGGTTTTGATTCCATTAAGCCTACTGATGCTCACTTCTTATTTAGTCATTATATCTATCACTTTTCACCCAAAATAAGGGATCATTTTTAAAAAGCACTGCCCAGACTGGACTCTTATGAATTGCAAACAGTTAAAACATACAGCTAGATATATTTTTGAAAGATATGAAAGGGACAGAAGGAAAAAGTTGGAAAGATGAAAATTAAAAAAATAAGAAAAAGAAAAGGAAACATCTCTTATAGCTACTCTTTTGACATCTGAAGTTTAGAATATATTTGCTCCTTTGTAAGAAGTTACTAAGCAGTTAGCAGCAATTCAGGATACCATTGCTCCTCTGGGGAAAAACAACAACAACAAAAAACACCTTACTAAAACTCTAATCCAAAGCCAAGAGGGCCAGAAAGATGTTTTCACTGTGATAGGCCAGGTAATGTAGCAATGTCAAGGAAAGGATCAGGAATTTAGGTATAGAAGCCAGAATTATCACAGAGGCTATAATGGGACTAGTACTCTTCACAGGTGTAGCTATAATACTTTGCAGGGAACTTCTAGTCATTGCTGGGAATGCCACAGAAGTTGTGAAGCATAAAGCTTTGTGGGAGGGAAATAGACTTTGGGATCTGAGGGTAGTCACTTTTCTTCCTAGACTCTGATATATTATGCCCATTAATATTATTTCTTTCTCCTTCCTTGAGGAATGAGCCATTTGGGAATTTACTATAATGCCTATTCTTTTGGGAATGCAATTCAACCCCACCCCTTAATTGAGTAAACAAGTTTCAAGGCAATATTAACAATTTCTAATATTTTTCTTTACCTTCAGTCTATGGGACCCCTGGCAGTAGAACATTCATTCCTTCTAATGCCTGAATCCCCTATAAATCTCTTAGGGAAAGATCTCTCATAAAAACTTGAAATTATAATATTTTTCTCCCTTAATAGCTCCTTATCGCTACAATTGCCTAAGGAATCACTGATTCTTTCTCTAGTCCTCATTCCTGGCAATCAGGAAACAGTAGCGAGACTTTTTAAATTCCATCACACATCCCTGAATTTCTATGGGCCTCCTCCTCTTCTGATGTAGACCTTCTTACATCTGCAGCTCCTGTTACTGTTAGGACAAGAAAAGGACCTCTGCCTTATTTTCCTTAGTACTTTTTATCCAATGAAGTTTTTGAAGAAATATCCCTGATAATTGATACTCTAACTGAGTAATGAATAATATCATACAATTCCCCATGTCACTCACCAATTCTTTCAATAAAAAAGCCTAAGCCAGGTCCAAACAGAAAGCTGGTTTATTGTTTTGTGCAGGATTTGCAGGAAATTAATGCACATGTCATTCCTAGGAATCCAGTGGTGTCAATCCTTATAAATATAATTTCCTCAATACATTATGAGGATATGTATTTTACAGATGTAGAACTCTGTTCTGCTTTCTTTTCTATTTCTATACATATAAATTCTAGGAAAATTTTGCTTTCACCTAGAAAAGTTCACATAGAACATGAACTTGCCTGCCTCAGGGGGTATGTAGAAAAATCAATTTTATTCTCTCAAATTTTACAGCAGGATTTAGCCATTATAGCTTTTAAAGGTGCTAACATAATTCAGCATGTAGATCATCTACATTTACCAGCACTAGATGCAGAAATAAAACAAAAGCAAAGACATCTTGCTCCACTAGAGAGACCATAAAGTCTATAGGTGAAAGGTACAATAGTGCCTCCCATAAATGGAATATTTGGTTTTTATTTTAACTGGACTCACTCTGTTTCTCCCTAATGCATTCAAGCTAACCAAAGAAATATCTGTAAACAATATTGGAGCCAATGGACTTTGTAGACAGTGGATCCCTTGCTATAGGGGAATTATTAAGTCCCTTGAAGCTTTGACTAAAATTTTAGTACCTGAACCTCTGCAGTTAGATTCCCAAAACCTGTCAGAGCTGAGAGGACTAAACCAGCCATTTTGTCTGTTCTCCATTGGGAATTCCAGGCTTAAAAAAATAAAAATCATTCACCATAAGTGTTCTTGAACAGAGATGGATGGCTTCTGGGATTTTGACTCAAGCCTTGGGACCCATACAACATCTAGTAGCCCACCGTTCTGTACAAATGGTTTCTAAGCTAGCTAAATCTATCTAAAGGAGAGTAAGCAATAATTTACCTAGGCTTGAGGTATGCTTTTGGAGTCTGACAAGCTGTTGGGTTGTCTGAATGCAGAGGGATTTTCTGACCTCTACTGGTAATACAATTGCAAATTGGAAGACTATTTAAAAACTTCTGTCTGCTCCTAAACTACCCACAGTTTGACTATTCTTCATTGCTCTGTCCATACAAGAAGGACTGACCCTGTATATAGAGGAAATCATTGTGCAGATACTGCAACTAAGCTTGCAGCCCTAGAATGACCAGAGTGAATTTTTACTATAATATCAGATGAACTTGATTTTTCTCTTTCAGATAATGAACACAAAGTGACCATGTGGAAGTGAAATTTTAAGACAAAATGGTTTGATGTGATTTGGGTGTCTTCAGAAAGCAAGCCCACTCAAGGAATTGTAGATTCCATTTAAAGAGTTTGGATGGCCCTAGGTATTATCAATATAGCTGCAAATGTGTGTATTTCTTGCCCTACCAGTCAGTCATATAATCAGTATACTTCTATGCTAAGGCTTTGTTTGGTCACCCTCTGGCTTACATACCTTTTGAACAGTTACAAATTGATTTCATCAGTATGCCGAATGCTGGACATTATAAATTTGTCTTATTATAGTGGGCCAATTCTGTAGATGGATAGAAGTCTTCCCTGGTACTTGTGTCACAGCAGTTTTTGGTGCTAAAATGTTATTGTGGGAGATTGTTCCCTGATTTATCTCATGAACATGCAATGATTCAGATAAGGGTACTTATTACACATATTCTTCTTTATCACAGTTTTATTCTTTTTAGGAATGATTCCCAAATTTCATACTCCCTACAATCTCCCAAACTTAGGCCAAATGGAATGCATGAATTAAGAACTTAAAATCATGATTGACAAAGGACATACTGAGACTTATTTATACTAGTCTGAGATTCTCTCCTTGGCCTTATTCTATCTGTGCAGCTGACCTAGAGAGGAATCTACATATATCACCTTTTGAAACTCCCTATTCAGGCCAGGCTCTTTTCCTCTGTTTATACATCTTAGTAGGAGAAGTTACCTCTGTTACTTCTTACATACAGAAATTACAAATCATATTGTGTGTCCTACATATGCCTGGAGTAGCTGCAGAGGCAGGACTCTTAGACTTCTCAGTCCATGATCTACACCAGGGGTTCCCAAACCTTTTGGCCTACCACCCCCTTTCCAGAAAAAATATTACTTAGCACCCCTGGAAATTAATTTTTCTTAAATTTTAATAGCAATTAATAGGAAAGATAAATGCACCTGTGTCCATCACTGCCTCCCTGGATCACTGCAGCACCCACCAGGGGACAGTGATGCCCACTTTGGGAATCACTGATCTACATCATGAAGACAAGAGGTATATAAAGATTTTTCACCAAACTTGTTGGATTTAGCCTATTTGAAATTTCTTGTTATCCTGGTAAACTGGTATCATTTATTGAAAGTAGCTTGTAGCTTTAATTTTGTAGGAATATAGTTGGGGATGGTCAGGTTTTCTAGGGTTAGTTGAAAGAAGGGAATTTTGAGATAAGCCCTGGGAAAGGATTCTGGGTAAGAAAGGAATTGTAGGAGTCTAAAACGGAAAAACAAGTGAACTTCACTTCCTTCTTGTATTTCATCTGAGCTGGGAGTGGGTTTTGTCTCTCTGCCTACAATTTCAAGCTGAAGGAGGGTTTTGCTCTAAGGGATTCTCCCTGGAGGGTCAGGATTTTGTGGAGAAATCTTTGGCATCCAGGTAGAGGATTTACTTGAAGAAAACCAATTCCACTGAGTCCAGTTTTCATCTGCCAGTGGTCCAGCTGCCAGAATTCCTATTGGCTCGGGTAATCCAAACCTTTTTATCTATAACTTTGATTACTTCGTACAGCATTCAAATGCATGGTTTTTCCCCCTTTCTTTCTTTATTAATTATTGGTGGGAAGCTTAGGTTAAGTCAGATAGCTTGGGAAAGGCTTTTAGATAGCATAGGGAGGAGAAAGGCCCAGAGAAGAAACAGAATTCTTCCCTTAAGCAGGAAACTTAGAAGTTGGGTGGAGGAGTGTGAAGAGATTTAGGGCCATACTTAACTAGTTAATTTTATTCCTGTTTAAAAATAAACTTTGTTTCCATAATCAAAGGTGCTTAATTGGCCCTGAGGAGTTCCTAGGTGGAGTGTAACATCTGATATCCCTCTACAATATTTCCACATTGCAACCTTACACTTGTTTTTAATTTTTACTTGTGATTTGTCTATTTATAAAGAGCCCAATTTCAATTACTTATCTTAAAATGCTACCTTCCTTTGGTGTTGTTTCATTCTTTGCATTATTGTGTATTGCATTTTCCTCTTTTGTTCCCTCTTCTGGTGACAGGGCAAAGGATAATACTGTTATTAGAGTCCATAGCTAACTAGGATGCACTCTACACCAAAGCAAGACCATTGGACCTTATGAGTTTTGTTTTCCTCACCAGCTCTATCAGAGCTCTGTTTTATCATGGGCAACAATTCTCGTTCATAGGAATCAGACTTTGCCACAATTTACACTTCATGAGGGTCATATATTGCCAAATAATTAATTTCCCCCTTTTGCCTTTGTTACATGCCATATCAATAGTGACAGGGGGAGTTAATCTACTTGGTGACAACTACCATCATTAGTATTTGTGAGATTTGAAAATTTTCAAATCTTAGTTGATTTTAATATATCTTCAAAGGTAATTTTCAGATTTTAGATTTCTCTTTTCACTGAACTTTGACTTGTGTATAAAGAGGGCTAGAGGACTTATTTGGAAATAGAAATATGGAAAATAATGTGAAGTATAACCTCACTATTCCATTCCCTGTGACAACTTTTGTTTGGGCTAAGATGTGCTTTATAAGCATAAAGGATGGGTCACATTAGCACAAATCCTTTGCTACTATTACTTCATCTCCACTACTGATAGACTTCCTATGGGGTTTGGTGAGTTCAAGGCAAATATGTGTCTGTAAATCTTTAGCTTACTCTACCCTTCCCCAGGGGTGGTATGAGACTTGTGGTTTGATTTATATATCCACATCACTATTGGTACATAATCATTTTATAGGTTTTTTTTAAACCCTTACCTTCCATCTTGGAGTTAATACTGTGTATTGGCTCCAAGGCAGAAGAGTGGTAAGGGAGGCAATGGGGGGGGGGGTCAAGTGATTTGCCCAGGGTCACACAGCTTGGAAGTTTCTGAGGCCAGAGTTGAACCTAGGACCTCCCATCTCTAGGTATGGCTCTCAATCCACTGAGCTACTCAGCTGCCCCACCCCCCCTTTTTTTTAGTTTTATAGGCTGAGTGGACAAACTGACTGCTAGGAATCTAGGTATGTGGTGGCACATATGTATCCAGAGACCAAATTCAGTGGACATTTCTTCTCCAGTAACAGAGATTCTTATGGGCTTCAGGAACTACTTTTGGAATGATGGCAGTAATAGATTAAATTAGGAACATCTCTTCTGAGGTTGAGAAATTGGCTCAGGATATAGTTTGAGCCAAATCTCAAACTTCTAAAGCTATCTCTTTCCTTTAGGAAGAGATTGTCTCTCTAGCAAAAAAAAGTCATACAGAATCACTTAGCATTGGACATGCTTGCTGCTGCTTCAGGGGAAACCTGTGTCCTTATTAATTAATCTTGTTGCTCTTACATAAATAGATCAGAGGAAATTGTTACAAACATCCATAAGCTCCAAAGGATTATGAATGACACTCAGCAAATTGAAATGGAGACTCATGTGACATCTGATGGAGCATGATGGAATCTCTGTTGACTTTAAGAACTGGCCTGTTTGCAATTCTGGCCAAGTGGACCTTTTTATTTCTGACATTTGTTAACCTTTTAAAACTTTGCTTTAGTTTTTGTTCTAAAGACTATACCAAGCTTTCCCCTGATGGGAGTGGGTGGGGATGAGGAGGAACTTATGTCTGTTGTGTCCCAAGATTTACCGTATAAGAAAGCTATTAGGTTTGACTTTAAAGTAATCAATGTTTTTAAAAATACATATGTTTAATTATTATATTTTAAAATATGTTTTAGGAACTTATTTTTTCTTATGATTTTTATTTTACTTTTTAAATATGATTTTTGGTTTGAATTTATACAACTATGCTTGATATATATGTGTGTATGTATACATATTATTTATATATATATATATATATATGGAGAGAGAGAAAGAGAGACAGAGACAGAGACAGAGACAGACAGAGACAGAGACAGAGACAGAGAGCCTTAATAATGTTTACATGAACCTACTCCACAGCCTAGACTATTAAAACCTGCATTTGTCACTACATCTTATGAGATTATACCTGATATCATTTGAATCTTATTCTAGATATATTAACAAGGAAATGCTATTAAGCAGATGATGCCAACAATATCTGTGGAGGTGGCAATGAGAAAACTGCAAGGTGGAGCTCTATCTCTGGGAAAGACTGGAAGCACAACTAAGAAAAGGCTGAGCTGGCTCTCTTCTGGTTCCATTTCCCCAATAGCACATTCCCTCTTGAGGGTAACATGCCCAGCTGGCCAGCATCTGGCTTGCTCACACGGGACTGGAGTTGATATCAGACTACGGTATTCCATTTCCTTTCTTATACTTAACATCCTTCTTTTTCTTTTCTATGGTAACTTTCTATGTTTATTGTAGATAATGGTTTATTTTAATGCTATCTCATCTTACCTACATGTTTATAGGATAAAAACTATTTCCACTGGAAAGTGGATAAATAATTTGGACTTATTTCCATTTAATACAACTTTGTTTAGACTATATGCTTTATTGGAATAAGTTTTTTACACATATATCTTTTTCCTGGGGGGAAATTGATTTTTATTTTACATGTATGACTCATTTGGTTTATTGTCACATAATTGACCTAATAATGTGATATTAAATACCAATGCAAGGGTATAGTCTCAGGTTTTAAATTTTTTCATCTATGCTACCATCAAACTTGGGCTTGTTTGCTGAAAGTTTTGTCCTTATAGATGATGAGATCCCTAGGAGAATTTCATTCTTCTGAAGGTGGATTGAATGAGAAATAATGATATTGAGCATATTCTAATACTTATTTTTAACATTAGATATATAGATATATCTAATTTTTAATTAAGAAAATTGATCCTAAAGATTAAATTATCAAAGTATCTTTCTATTGAGATGTATTTTTCAAGGAATTTTAGAGAAGTTTTTTAGTGACTTTGACCATGAAAAAACAGATTTGCCAGAGGAGATGCCCTAAGGACCAGTATGACCCCAGATGGCTGAAGAAGATGATAGCAGTAGAAGATGATCCTAAAAATCACACTGTTGCATCATGAGACTTTTGTAAAAAGGAAAAGGGGGATTTTTGGTTGGACATTAATATTTAAAGGTGTCCTTGGATATATTGGTCTGGACAATGGCTTTGGGCCACCTATCCCTTTCATGTCTCTCCCATGTGCCATTGTTTTGTTTGCTTGTAAGACTCTTTTGCCAGAAGGGCTTCCTGTTAATGCATGTATCAATAATTTTTGACATCATTTGAGAAACACCCAAGTATCATAGATAGGTTCTCTGTGTAATGTATAATCATCATAATTTGGATGTTTCAGAGGGGGGAATGTGAGAATTAATTTATTACATATTATATTCATTTTTTTAAACCCTTACCTTCCGTCTTGGAGTCAATACTGAGTATTGGCTCCAAGGCAGAAGAGTGGTAAGGGTAGGCAATGGGGGTCAAGTGACTTGCCCAGGGTCACACAGCTGAGAAGCGTCTGAGGCCACATATTATATTCTTTTTACACCAGGTCTTGAGTTATAAAGGCTATGAATCAGTTACTATTTATTAGGTGAATTCCTGAGCCATTTAGTGTATAGAATTTTTTATTCTCTTTGTCCTGGAAAATGTGGTCCTTTCACAGACTCTGTACAATAAGAAAAGTTCTATAGTAATACATTTCTGAAGTTGGTGACCCATCTATCTGTGGTGATGAGGAGGAGTGAATAGGTTGATGGACTACCTCCTACTTAGCTGACTGCCTAATAGAGATGTCTTGGGAAGTTCAAGGGAGGGACTGAATAATGAGATCCCAAAAATGTATATAGGTACCTGATCCAGTAGTACTGTCTTATTGTGGTTGAGGAAGGCATTTGATCATAATTAGGATATCTTGAAATTAAGAGAATTTACTCTTTTAAGTAATTAATCATATTAATATGTAGAACTGAATGTAATTAGTTAAAAAGTTTCTGAAAAAAAAAACATAGAAAAACTTCACAAACAATGAAATTTAATGCAAAGTCAAGAGGTGTCGGTTTGTCTTTCTCTCTGTCAGTGTCCTCTATCCAGGGAAGAATTATTCTTCAACTATTAATGGCTGTAATTAAAGACAAATGGAGAGTTGTTACAGTAAAAAGTAAAGGGACAGAAAGTCAATTCCTGCCATTTGCTGATATATAATCAACTTTTCTTTTATCTTGTGTATTAAATCTATTTCTGCTTCATGTATCTTATATGGAAATAAAGAAATATGCTCTTTATTGGCCCTCATCTAATTTTTTATACATTTGGAAATCATTATTGAGTTTTAAAAGGTCATTCTAAATGGCAGAAATGAGTGAAATCTAGTACCAGTGCATTCCATTTCAATATTATGATTTCATAATATTTTTGTGAGAAGCAGAAATTATAGTCTGTGATCATAGCTAAATGTCAATATTTTAATGTAATCTTTAGGAATTGGCTTTCATAATCCTAATACAGTCTAAGAGTGAGTTTAGGGAAAAAAATATAAGAAAAATAAAAACCTAAACTTTCCAAAGGGAAATGTCTACTATTTTCCATAGAATACCAAAGTGATTCTAATGCTTCTTATAAAAAAAGAAATTTATTTTTAATGAAACTCTCCTATAGATAAATAAAATTATTCATTCATTTACTTTGTTTTAAGGACCTCTTCTGTGCAAAGAACTATGAATTATATCATATTTTCAAGTGATATTATATGCTATATAGGATAAAATGATATTAAAAGTGAAAAATGATATTATAAAGTGAATTGTGTTCTAACATTTTTTAGGGGAAAAGTTTTTTAAAAACCACAACTCAACAAATAACATCAGTATATCTTTGTGTTCTTGACATTAGAATTTAAAAAGTATAAAATTCTTATTAGTCATTTCAGGTACTCACTGAAACACAAATCTTTCAGTAATATTGGCTTTCATATTTTGTAAGTGGTAAAAATTGGAAGCAATAAAATTCATGTATAAGCAATTTATTATTTAAATTTCTCTCTACATTAACTAAATTTTTAATCAATACAAAAGGTAAAATTAAAAAATAAACAGTTTAATTCTTTGTTGAGCTAAGGGACTAAGGACTCAAGAGAATCAACTAACTTTTAATAATGAAGAGCAATAAGAGGGAAAATTCTAAAAGATTATTTCGCTTTGATAAACATAAGGCTTTATATGATATTAAAATATCACTAAATTTTAAAAACATTAATTAAAAAAATTTTGAACATTAATTATACTATAGTTGTTATGTATTAGTATGTAAAGAAAATAATAATAGATGCTTAGCATTAATTCAGTGAACTTATAATAAATTTTAAGTTATTTATACTACAGTGGGTATACCAAAATTTTTAAAGTATTAAGCCTTAAAATTGCACTAATCCATTCAGGTCAGTACATTTTATTTAACTTCCACATATAGTATGTAAGGAATAAGTGATTTAGTTTTACTCTTTAAAACTCAATACAAGCAATTATTAAGATCTAGAATTATTAGTAAAAATGGATACATTTGGGACAATATTTAAATTTACATCATAGGATCAAAGATCCAGAGCTGAGAAGAATCTTAGCAGCAAACCACTCCAACCACTTTATCTTAGGCCCAGTATGACCCAGTTAGCAAATATGAGATTTGAACTTAAGTCCTTCCTCACTCAAGACCCAGGAGTTTATCTGCTCTACCAACTTGTTGGTATCTTATACGCCTTCAATAGAAAATAACATCTTTCACTTCCCAAGTAAAAACAAAATTTTAAATGCAAGAGGTAGGCAATTTATTTGAATGTATATTGAGGCATAAAAATTACATATCAAATCATTTTCAAAGAGCAAATTTTGATTGTAGAGATAATGGATGTATAAGTTCCCTAAATGCTAAGAGGTATTTGAGAAAAAGGAAACAACTTAACAGGAAATAGAACTGAATGCAAAAGATAGAGAAAAATTTACCTATTGTAAATCAGTTAAGATAATGATTGAATCATACCTTAACATACTTTTACACTGTACCAAAATACATTGGCCAAAATACTTTGGCCACTATAATATTATTATTATATATTATTTAAATAAATACAATAAATAAATTATTATAGGTAGAAACATTATGTTAAAGAGAAAAATGACTTCAAGAGGATCAAAAGAAGTTCTAATTGTTTATGACACGTTGTTTCTGTTCATCCTTAATTTTGGAAAAGGACCAAGGGCATCACTGAGCCATGTCTTCACTCACATATGAATAACATTTAAGTGGGGTAGAGTTGCACAAAGTCATCAGCTTCACTCTCACTTCTAGAATCATCAAAGTCCAGTGGCAACACAAAAACCAGGACAACTGTTGATTGCCTGGAATGCAGTGAATGACCTTCATATCTTTGAGTTCTGGCCAAGTTCTGAGTGCTCCATAGTGTGAAGATAGGATTATTAACTCTCCCCTTTTAATTTTAAATTTAATCAACCAAAAGAGAAAACACCCATACTTAAATTAAATAGGAGAGGTCCACAAACTACCCACTAATGTGGTTTACACCTCTAGAAACCACTGACTGCTCCCTTGGGCAGTGCTAAGCCAATTTAAGGACTGTAATTGGTCCCTGTAAAGTGGAGGAAGGGACAGAAAGTGATGTTAAGAAAAGTCTATAAAAGAGTCCAGAGAAGATGGCAGCAGAGTAAAAAGCAGCTGCTTAACCTCTCCTAACCGAAACATATAGGACTCCTCAAGAAGACAAAAACAAATCCAGAGGAGCGAAGGGACACCACAACAGAGAATAGCATTGGAGGTACATGGAATCAGGGCATTTCAGTGCTATAAAGGGGTGAAACAGTTCTCACTAAAATGTGTGCTGAGCAAACCCATCCCCCACCCCACACCACCTAAAGTGCCAAAGTCGGTGCACAAGAGTTAGAGCAAGTTTGGGGCACATATTAAGTCCTTGGCAGCTACCTGGAGTCACCAGGGCATGCTCCTGAGAGCAGCAAGACTTAAGACCCCAAGAGGCTAAAGAATGCCCGGACTTTGAACACAGACCCTGAGTGCAGGCATGAGTGCAAGTGAAGACTCAAGCCCAGACATGGATCCTGAGCCCAGGTGAGGACTCGGTTCTTGAGCACAGACCTGTACCTTGAGTCAGGACCCAGTGCAAAGGGGTGCAGAAATGTGGAAACAATTCCCTGAGACTGTTAAAGGAGACTTGGGCAGAGGAACAAGCAAGGGGACAACCAGGAGGATTGACCCTGAGAACATCTAGACCTGAGACTTCAGGAGCCTAAAGAGCGCAGAAAGACCCTGAGTGTGAGGATAAACCTGAGAGGGTGCAAGGCTAACAATGGCAAGCCAGAGACAAGAACCCCAAAAGAGAAAGATCATCAAGAAGAAATCTGTAACACTCGACAACTTTTACACAGAGAAATTCCAAACAACAGAGCAAACAGCAGAAGAAAAAAAATAATCATATCCAAACCATCCCCAAATAATGAAAACTGGCCACAAGCTACTGAAGAGTTCAAATCTGAGATGATGAGAAAGATGGAAGAGATCTGGCAAGAAAATAACAGTTTAAAAGGCAGAATTTTGCAATTGGAAAGTGAGGCTTAGAAATCAAATGAACTGATAAACAAATTGAATACCAGAAATGACCAGATTGAAAAGGAAAACCAGTCCCTAAAGGCTAGAATTGAGCAATTAGAAGCTAATGATCTCTCAAGACAGCAAGAACAAATAAAACAAAGTCAAAAGACTGAAAAAATAGAAGGAAACATGAAATATCTCAATGAGAAAGTGACAGACCAAGAAAACAGGTCTAGAAGACACAATCTGAGAATCATTGGTCTTCCTGAAAAAGCAGAAATTAATAGAAATCTGGAATCCATATTAAAAGAAATTATTCAGCAAAATTGCCCTGAAGTTCTACAACAAGAGGGCAATATAAACATTGAAAGGATCCATAGATCACCCTCTACACTAGACCCAGAAAAGACAACCCCCAGTAATATAATAGCCAAATTCAAGAGCTTCCAAGTAAAAGAAAAAAATTTTACAAGAAGCTAGAAAGAGATAGTCTAGATATCAAGGATCACCAATCAGGATCACACAGGATCTGGAAGCCTCCACACTACAAGACCTCAAGGCTTGGAAGATGATATTTGGAAAGGCAAGAGAACTGGGTCTACAACCAAGGATCACCTACCCATCAAAACTAACTCTATACTTCCAGGGGAAAGTTTGGGCATTCAACAAGATAGACGATTTCCAAGTTTTTGCACAGAAAAGACCAGGACTAAATGGAAAGTTCAATATCCAAACACAAAAACCAAGAGAAACATGAAAATGTAAAGAAGAAACAGAGGGGAAAGAAAGAAAACTCGTATTTTTTTTAATTTGCCTCCTTAAGGCCTTCAATATTATCTAATTATTGGTATTCCTATGTGGAGAAATGTTATGCATAATTCTCTGTAAGGAACTCTATTCACTATCATAGTATTCACTATTATAGGAATTAGAAGAATTATTCATAGGGAGACTTTGGAATAGTAAATGGTCTAAGATGGTATGGGGTAGGGAAACAGGGAGGTAAATAGTAGAGGACACCAAGAGAAACTTGAATAAATAAGAAAAAATAGGATATTCTATTACACACAAAAAGGGCATGGGAAGGGGAAGGGATGGATACTATTATATGAAGGTGAGGAAGAGAGCATTAAGAGGTGATATTTAAACCTTACTCTCAGTGTAATCAACCCAGAGAGGGAAGAGTAGCTTTATCCATTGGGAAATAAAACTATATCTAACCCTACTGAGAAAGTCAGAGGGGATAAACCAAAGGGAGCAGGGGAGTGGGGAGGTCAAAAAAGGGAGGGGAGAAGAAGAGGGAGGGAATTCATTAGACCTTAAAAATAAAAATAGGGGAACAATAAGGGAGGGGGCAGAAAGGGAAGTAAATCAAGGGAGGGGACAAGGTTTACTGTCATAAAGCAAACCACTGGTTTAAAAGGAAATAGTGTAAGAAGAAGGAGTAGAACTAGGAGAGGATACCAAAATGTTGGCTAATACACAACTGATAATTATAACTCTGAATGTGAATGGGATGAACTCGCCCATAAAAATGAAGCAAATAGCAGAGTGGATTAGAAACCAAAATCCTACCATATGTTGTCTACAAGAAACACATAGGAGGCAGGTAGACATACACAGATTTAAGGTAAAGGGATTGAGCAAAATCCTTTGGGCCTAAAATGAGAAAAAGAAGGTAGGCATGGCAATTATGATTTCTGACAAAGTCAAAGTAAAAATAGATATAATGAAAAAAGACAGGGAAGGTCATTACATCCTGATTAAAGGCAGTATAGAAAATGAGGAAATAACATTGCTCAATATTTTTGCAGCAAATGGCATGGCAACCAGATTTTTAAAGAGACACTGGCAGATCTCAAGAAGGAAATAGATGGTAAAACCATACTAGTGGGAGATCTAAATATCCCTCTTTCAAATCTAGATAAATAAAACCAAAAAATAAATAAGTAAGAGGTAAGAGAGGTGAATGAAGTCCTAGAAAAAATAGATTTAAATAGATATGTGGAGAAAAATAAATAGAAACCAAAAGGAATACACCGTCTTTTCAGCTGCACATGGTACATTCACAAAGATTGACCTTGTAATAGGGCATAGAAACATTGCAAACAAATACAAAAGAGCAGAAATAATAAATGTAACCTTCTCAGATCATAATACAATAAAAATTATGATTAATAAGGGCACCGGGACAGGCAAACCAAAAACTAATTGGAATTTAAATATTATGACTCTCCAAAACTAGCTAGTCAAAGAAGAAATCATAGAAACAATCATCAATTTCATTGAAGAGAATGACAATGATGAGACATCCTACCAAACTCTGTGGGATGCAGCCAAGGCAGAACTCAGGGGGAAATTTATATCCTTGAGTGCATATATTAACAAATTAGAGAGGGTAGAGATTAATGAATGGTGCATGCAACTTAAAAAATTAGGAAGGGAGCAAATTAAAAATCCCCAGATGAAAACTAAATTAGAAATACTAAAAGTCAAGGGAGAAATTAATAAAATTGAAAGTAAAAGAACTATTGAATTAGTAAATAAGACTAGAAGCTGGTATTTTGAAAAAACAGATAAAAAAGACAAAGTACTGGTCAATCAAATAAAAAAAGGAAAGAAGGAAACAAATTGACAGTATCAAAGATGAAAAGGGAGACCTCACCTCTAAGGAATGTGAAATTAAGACAATCATTAAAAACTATTTTGCTCAAGTATATGTCAATAAATATAGCAATCTAGGAGATATTGATAAATATTTACAAAAATTCAAATTGCCTAGATTAACAGCAGAAGAAATAGAATACCTAAATAATCCCATATCAGAAAAAGAAATCGAATAAGCTATCAAAGAACTCCCTAAAAAAAATTGCCAGGGCCTGATGGATACACATGTGAATTCTATCAGACATTCAAAGAGCAACTAATCCTAATACCATACAAATTATTTGATATAATAAGCAAAGAAGGAGTCCTACCAAATTCCTTTTATGACACAAATATGGTAGTGATTCCAAAGCCAGGGAGATCAAAAACAGAGAAAGAAAACTACAGACCAATCTCCCTAATGACCATAGATGTAAAAATTTTAAATAGAATATTAGCAAAGAGACTCCAGCAAGTGATCAAGAGGATCATCCACCATGATCAAGTGGAATTTATACCAGGAATGTAAGGATGGTTCAACATTAGGAAAACCATCCACATAATTGGCCATATCAACAATCTAACAAACAAAAATCACATGATTATCTCAATAGATGCTGAAAAAGCTTTGGCAAAATACAGCACCCATTCCTATTGAAAACCCTGGAAAGTATAGGAATAGAAGGATGATTCCTAAAAAAACATTAACAGTACATACCTAAAACCATCAACAAGCATCATATGCAATGGGGATAAACTAGAAGCCTTTCCAATGAGATGAGGAGTGAAACATGGATGTCCATTATCACCTCTATTATTTAACATTGTATTAGAAACACTAGCAGTAGCAATTAGAGAAGAAAATGACATTAAAGGTATCAAAATAGGCAATGAGGAGACTAAGATATTACTCTTTGCAGATGATATAATGGTCTACTTAAAAAATCCCAGAGAATCAACTAAGATGCTTGTAGAAATAATCAACAACTTTAGCAAAGTTGCAGGATACAAAATAAATGCACATAAATCATCAGCATTTCTATATATTTCCAACACATCACAGCAGCAAGAGGTAGAAAGAGAAACACCATTTAAAATCATCCTAGACAATATAAAATACTTGGGAATCTATCTACCAAAACAAACACATCAATTATAAGAAAACAACTACAAAACACTTTCCAAACAATTAAAACTAGATCTAAACAATTGGAAAAATATTGATTGCCCATGGGAAGGATGAGCTAATATAATAAAAATGACCATTCTACCCAAAATAATTTACGTATTTAGCACCATACCTATCAAGCTACCAAAAAACTTTTTTACTTAATTAGGAAAAACTATAACAAAGTTCATCTGGATTAAAAAAGATCAAGAATATCAAGGTAAATAATGAAAAAAAATGTGAAGGAAGGGGGCCTAGTAGTACCAGATATTAAACTGTACTATAAAGCAGTGGTCATCAAAACGGTATGGTACTGGCTAAGAGACAGAAGGGAGGATCAGTGGAATAGACTTGGGGTAAGTGACATCAGCAAGACAGTGTATGATAAACCCAAAGAGCCCAAATTTTAGGACAAAAATCCACTAATTGACAAAAACTGCTAGGAAATTTGGAAAACATTATGGGAGAGATTAGTTTTAGATCAACATCTCACACCCCACACCAAGATAAATTCAGAATGGGTGAATGACTTGAATATAAAGAGAGAAACTATAAATAAGTTAAGTGAACATAGAATAATTTACTTGTCAGATCTCTGGGAAAGGAAAGATTTTAAAACCAAGTAAGAGTTAGAGAAAATTACAAAATGTAAAATAAATGATTTTGATTATATCAAACTAAAAAGCTTTTGTACAAACAAAAACAATGTAGCCAAAATCAGAAGGGAAACAACAAATTGGGAAAAAATCTGTATAACAAAAAACTCTGACAGGGTCTAATTACTCAAATAAACAAGGAGTTAAACCAAATGTATAAAAAAATCAAGCCTCTCTCAATTGATAAATGGGCAAGAGACATGAATAGGCAATTTTCAGATAAAGAAATCAATAGTATCAATAAGCACATGAGAAAGTGTTCTAAATCTCTAATAATTAGAGAAATGCAAATCTAAACAACTCTGAGGTATCACCTCACACCTAGCAGATTGGCTAAAATGAACAAAGGGGAGAGTAAGGAATGCTGAAGGGGATGTGGCAAAACTGGGGCATTAATGCATTGCTGGCGGAGTTGGAAACTAATCCAACCATTCTGGCTGGCAATTTGGAACTATGCTCAAAGGTTTATAAAAGAATCCCTGCCCTTTGGTTCAGCCATACCATTGTTGGGTTTGTACCCCAATGAGATCATAAACAGACTTGTATGAAAATATTTATAGCTGCACTTTTTGGGGTGGCAAAAACTTGAAAATGAGGGTATGCCCTTCAACTGGGGAATGGCTTAACAAATTGTGGTATATGCTGGTGATGGAATACTATTGTGCTCAAAGGAATAATAAACTGGAGGAATTCCATGTGAACTGGAAAGACCTCCAGGAATTGATGCAGAGTGAAAGGAGCAGAGGCAGAAGAACATTGTACACAGGGACCAATACATTGTGGTATTCTGTACTAATGGATTTCTGTACTAGCAGCAATGCAATGACCCAGGAGAGTTCTGAGGGATTATGGTTAAGGACACTACCCACATTCAGTGGATGAACTTCGGGAGTGGAAACACAGAAGAAAAGCAACTGCTTGAATACATGGGTTGAGGCAGACATGATTGGGGCTGTAGACTTGAAAGTACCACAACAATGCAATGATCAACAATTTGGAAATAAGTCTTGATCAATGACACATGTTAAAACCAGTGGAAATGCACATAGGCTATGGGGGGCGGGGGGAATCGGTGGTTTAAGGGGAAAGTAAGAGCATCAATTATGTAACCATGTTAACTTTTCTAAAAAATAAATATTAATAAATGTTTAAAAAAAAGAAGTCCTCCCCCCAAACAAAGGGCCATAACTTTCTGTCAGGAAGTCTACCAGCTGAATCTGTAAAATGGAGGACCAGGGACTCTGGTAAGACTGTTCTTGGATCTTCTCCCTTTGGAGCCACTGCTTGGGTAAGTAAAAAACTGATTCCTTTCCTGTCTTCAGGAGAGATTAGTTTCTTGAGAAGCCTCCCCATCTTGGAAGTGACTGCATGGGTATTTACCACTGGGCCATCTGGCTAAGGGTCTTCTTGTTGAGGGTTATGTGTTATTTAAAATCACTTGGGATACTTGGAACTACATTTCCTGTGATCCTCAATGGGTTTCCTGTTTTGGATTACGTATTCAAGGCAAGGGACTGTTTTAAATAGGGGGGAAGTGACTTTGAACTGCCTCTTTAGCTACCTGAGTGCGGGAAGATAGGAAAGGTAAAATGGCTGAGGCGGGAGTTTAAATACTTACAGGTGCGGTCTTATATGTATATTTTACCAGCATGGCCATGGCTTTAATTAAAATACTAATTTTTATATTTATATCAGTCTTTATCATTTTTAATCGTAACAGTTAACTTGCCCTTTTTGTGTTTAGCCTGGGACCATTGCAAATATTTAGTGTGTTCTGTTAGATGTCTTACTCTACCCTAATTCACACTTCCCTACTTTCACTCTTCCTCTCTCTCTCTCTCTCTCTCTCTCTCTCTCTCTTTCTCTCTCTCTCTCTCTCTCTCATAAATAAAGCTGCTAAAGAGTAATTTTGATTTGATTTATAAATTGGCAACCACATTTCTCTTATATTTAGTCTAACCATCAATTTAATTCCTACAATAGCATCTGCTACAGTTACCTTCATGGCCTTTCAAACAAGTAGTTCTCATTACCCCATTCTACAGAAGAAGTCTTCATATACTTGCATAAATATCCCCTTAACTCACTGATGGGTTTGAGGCCTGGCGATTACACTCAAGCTAATGGTTTACCCCATCTGCAAAAACAGTTTTACTGAGATGTGGCCACTGAAGCTACTACAACTTTTTGGAGTCACAGGGTAGAGTTGGGTGAAAAGTGGACACCAAAAGAAGATGAGCAGCCCTGAAAGGACTTGGTAAGCCCTTTCATCAGAGGTGCTAGTCCTCCCTGAGAATCTCATATAAGACATAGTATATATTTAAAATAAATGATGAATGAATTAATAAATAAATAATAAATAGATAAAGAAATGCAGGAATAAAAATAAAGGAAGGAAGAAATGGAAATGTATTACTATATTCTATTGGGCATCAAAGTTCATTTAGATCCTTCCTCCAACTTAATTGTAATCCACATAACTGTGTGCTGGTTGGTATAAGCTCGCCAATTTAAGGAAATATAATTTAATTGGTTATTTGGGTATCCAATTTAATTGGATCTTGCCATCTTACAATTTGCAAACTTGAAAAATATTTTATAAAAATATATGGGAGAAAAATCTGTATTGCATAGGAAGAGACATGAAAATATTCTGTATTTTGTAAAGAGGCACCTTCTCTAGTTTTAATGTAAATTATAATTATTAACCATAGATGATGAATAATTCTGTCATTATAGGGTATTGGTAGTTTATATATTATTATCATTTTGGGCTTGATAGTAATTTTTGGCCAGTAACAGACTTCATAAACAAAATAATTATCACTATTATCCATTTACTAAAAGAAAATGTATTAAAGTATGTAATTATTTTTAACATATATAGTAATTTATAAAAGAGAAAAGGTAATTTCTATTCCAAATTATAAAAAATCACTCAGATTTAAAAATAAAGAAAAAACACTGTTTAGGTTGATTTCCTTTTGGGGCGAAAAATAATCTTGTGTTTGTTAGCACCGAAGAGGAAAAATGAGTTATACTGAATATAGTATCAATACATAGTTCAGGAACAAAGAAGGAAAGGGTGGAGTCAGGATACTGTTATATTTATGAGAAAGGCAATAGGAAAAATGTGTCTATTTACATATATTAAAATGTAAGTGGACTATTTTTTAGCTGTTGTAGGTGGCAACCATGTTATTCTCTATGCCTCTTCCCAGAAGCCTAGATGACCTCAAAATTATGGGTATATGCACAATGAGAGTCTTTCCTTTCCTCTATATTTAGGAGAGATTTCTGAATATGAAGAGCCTCCAATGATCCTCTGTATTTTTTACAATTATGTCAAAAACAAACACAGCTGCTAAAAGATAAATAATACCAACTGATTTTGGAACAAAGTTAGTGCTTTGGGAAGCAGTGTCTATGAATGACTTTTCAAAAATTAAAATTATTTAGTTCTTATTAAATTGGTTCATTATATTATATCCATATATGTCCACAAATATTTTTTCAAATCAAAGTATTAAAAATACAATATATATATGTATATGTTGGCAAACACAACTCATATACTATTCATTCATTCATTCCCTGTGTGCTTTACTATTAGTGTAGATGTTTGAAAATGAAGAACCCAAGAATTTACTTCTTTGAAGAGGTTAATCTTAAGATTGTGAGGTGATTGACTGGATAGAACTTTTAGTGTAGTAAAATAACAAAGAATAAATTGTAGTTTTTTATGCATCTGTGTGATGTTGACTGTAATTTTGTTTATTAAAGGCTTACCTAGGTAAAGCAATCTTATTTAATGATGAACCTGTTTAATAATACAGCACAACCAATAAATTTTGCCAAGTTAAAGGCTTTTTAATGAGATTATGATGGATAGATGCTCAAATAAGTCAATCTGAGGAATTAAGAATTTGGTGTCTAATGTATAGGGATGTAGAATAAGTTCACATGTGGACAGTAGAGTAATACTTTTAGGCAAAGGATATTTTATTAGCACAGGCTGACAAAATTTCTCCCTGAACCCTAAATTAGGTTCTCTTTCTCTTACCAGAGCCTTTTAAAGCTCCATTTCTCATAACCCATCTTCATATCTAAAAGAAAAGAAACAATCTCTGTTTCTCATAAAATATATAAACATACACACCCAACAATCATTAAAAAACTGCTTTAAGAATAAAATATTAAAAAAGTAAAAAGTGTCTTCAGTTAAAAGTCAATGCATTTGGTACTTTACTAGCTTCTACCCTAAGTACGAGTTGATTGAAATTTTTGATCAGAAATGAAAAAAAGGAAGAAAAGATGATCAGACTTGGTTGGAGACATGATTTTCCCATTTTTTTGAGAAAAAACAAGTAAATGAGGCTGATGTTTGATTTATGGAATTGTCAGGAATCTTATCACTGCAGAACAATTGGAGCACAGCAAGGAGACAAACAATATCATATAAAGTTAAAAATTAGGAAAGGCCAAGGGGAAAAAAAAGAAAAAAACTTTTTATATCTATAAAGTCTCCTTTAAAAACAGGGATTGTAGGCAGTTTTCACATGATTAAATCAAAACTATCAATAAGCACATAAAAAGTGTTCTTAATCCCTCCTGATTAGGGAAATGCTAATTAAAACAACTCTGAGGTACCACCTTACACCTAGCAGAGTGGCCAATATGACAGCAAAGGAAAGTGATAAATGTTGGAGGGGATGTGGCAAAATCGGGACACTAATACACCCTTGGTGTAGTTGTGAATTGGTCCAACCATCCTGGAGGGCAATTTGGAACTATGTGCAAAGGGCTTTAAAGGAATGCATGCCCTTTTACCTAGCCTTACCACTGTTTGGTTTGTACCCCAAAGAGATAATAAGGAAAAAGACTTGTACAACAATATTTATATCCATGCCCTTCGTGGTGGCAAAAAATTGGAAAATGAGGGGGTGTCTATTTATTGGGGAGTGTTATCTGATGATGATGGAATATTATTTTGCTGAAAGGAATAATGAACTGGAGGAATTCCATGTCAACTGGAATGAGCTCCAGGAACTGATGCAGAGTGAAAGGAGCAGAACCAGGAGACCATTGTACACAGAGACTGATACATTATGGCACAATCAAATGTAATGTATTTCTTTACTAGCAGCAATGCAATGACCCAGCACAATCCAGATGAACTTATGAGAAAGAATGCTATCCACATCCAGAGAAAGAACTGTGGGAGTAGAAATGTAGAAGAAAAGCATATGGTCAATTAAATAGTTTGATAGAGATGGGATTAGAGTTTTGATGTTAAAGATCACTCTACTGCAAATATGAATAACATGGAAATAGGTTTTGAACAATAATACACGTATAAACCAGTTGTAAAGATAGAGTGTGAGGAAAGAAAATTCTTCACAAAATTTTACATGTTGCGAGCATGAGTCAGCAGTGTCAGTTGTAATGAGCAGAGGATTGTGGGAAAGATTCCAGAGGAAGGGGCTTTTGGATTGAAGAGCTCAAGGTGGAAAAAAGGAGAGGAGTTTTCTGAGTGTTTTTCCTGGACTTGTGTTTATCCTTAAAGCCTGTTGCCCAGCTAGCATCCATTAAATCATCAAGATCAAGATCACTTGATCCTTCAGGAGTCAGACTCTAATCCAGGAATGGACCCCCAAACTCCCAGTCCTCATATTGCCTTACAAAGAGACCCTACCTAAAATAATTTGTAAGTTAGGATAGGATAGGAACTAGATATAGGGGGACAGGAAGGAGAAACTTTTGGTTGAAGCCAGGATTGGCTCCCCAAAGGGATGGACCTTGGGTTTTAGATCTTTAGGGCTACTTGTTCCCTCTGCCCATCATCTTCATCAGAAACCCTGATTAATCCACAATAAATTATATAGCAGTAAGATAGAAGTTTCATGTTTATTCACAGACAAAGAGGGGAAGAGGGTCTGTGAGCAGTTGCTTAACTGAGACTACCATTGAGCTAGACCCACTGCAGTGTTGACAGCCTATAAGGGTAGGCTTTATTTTACAGAGGGTTTGTGCCAGTCTGGCCAGAGTCTCTACCCACCTCTTCAATTGAGACAGTCTTCCCACTGTCCTCCAATGCCAGCTCCCATTCTCTGGACATCCATCATTCCAGAGAAACCCCCTCAACTTGTTGATTTTAGTGGCTCTTTGAGGGAAGGGTTGAGAGATTCAATCTCACTGACCCATCTCTCTTTACCACCTTACCTCTCTCAAAGATAGCCATTAAAACACAGTGGAACTTTTTGTCAGCTCTGGGAGGGGGAAGGACAAAGCAGAAAGGTGGGGGGGCAATCATGAATTATTTAACCATGGAAAATATTCTAAATAAAGGAAAGAAATAACTGATTTTTTTTCTGATGCTACAGAAATTTTATTGCAAATGGAACCTTAAATCAATGTGAGAACCAGCAATAAGGTTCATGGAAGAATTTGGAGCCTACAGTACTAGCAAATATTGAGGCCTCAGGGAATTTAGGCATGGAGTGTACTTTACTTGTGTTTCTGCCACTGCCAAATGATAACTATATATTCTAATGGGGTATGAAAGGACAAAAGGAATCAATAATTTAGTCATTTCCAACTAATCTTGATACAGTGTTAGTCAACATATTAAGGGTTATAGTAAAAAAGAAAAATTATGAACTCAGCTTGCATTAATATAAGAAAAGCATTTAAACTGAAGGAGATAATGGCCCCAGAACCATATTGTAATCATATTACATCAGAATACTTGGGATTGGTTATGGGCAACACATTTTTGGGAGAGACATTGAAAGTGGAATATTTTACATTGGAGGGTGATCAAGGAAATTAACCTTACCATTAGGTAATATGAGATTTCAAGAAAGGAAACTGAATTTTTTTCTAGGATAAAAGAAGTATTTAGAGGGATATGATCATTGTCTTGAAATATTTGAAGGTGTCCCATTTGGAAGAGGAATTTCCCTTGGTCTTTTTCATCAAAGATGATAGATGGGACTAAAAACAATGATTTAAAGATATTGAGAAACAAATTCTCAGTAGAAGGAAACACTCCTAAACAACTGAACTTGAAATTCTGAAAATGTGGAACAAAGATTCCTTTCCAGAAGGTCTTTGAGGCAACAAAGTTTTTTCCCCCCTACAATAAAAGAAACACCTCAAAGTGAAAATTGCATCCTCAGAAGACAGTGGTTTCTTCTTCAAATGATTTGTAAGTGATAACTAGGTGAGGTATTATAGAGGAGGTTTTCAATCAAGTATGTTTAGACTTAAATAGAGATTCTATACTGTTGTGAGGGTTATTTAGTAATTAATTTAGTAATAGGGTTGGACCTAGCAGGAAGGGCTGGAGGATTCCAAGATGGAATGAAGGAGTTGGAAATGGGGCTTGTACTCTGAGAGAGACTCCATTAGTGTTTGGGACATAACTGTTGCTATCCCTGGGAGATCTCAGAGTTAGGGAAAAACTGCATCCAGATTCCCTGGGATCCTAAGAGGTGAAGGCTTTCAGTAAGTGGACAACAGACCTGCAGAGCTGCACCAAGTGGGGAAGTGATTTGTTATCTGGTGGACAGAATTTCAAACTCACTCTCCCTACCTGGGTACCTTGGATCACCTGGTGGAGTTGGCTCTTGGCATCCTGCGACCATCCTTGGATTACTGTGAGACAACAACTGGCCCTTTGGCTGAGCTGACCAAACCTGGCTGGAACCAGGTTTGAAGGAGCCTTCCCTGTGACTCCAATACTGCTTCCTTTGGGCCCTGCCTGGCTTAGGTCAATAGGATAGTGTAGTTAAGTCCTTCCCTGCCCCCTGTGGTTTGCCCTTAGGTTTCAAGTATAGAATCCCTTATTCCCATCCTTTAATTTTGTTTCCCTCAATTAAACTGTTATATACTTTACCTTTTGCCTGCTGGTGACTGTTGGGCCAACTGCCATTCCTGTGTCAGTTAACAGCTTGGCAGTAAACCCTGGTCTCCCTATCCTGGTTGATCCTGTCCCTCCTTCAACCCAGTGTGAACCCACAAACCATTTAGTTACATTTTAATAATAATAGTTAACATCCCTGGTGCCTCACCATTACAATACAAGTTTTAGATTCTGCAAAACCCTTGTCATTCCTCCAGATCATCAGGGATAATCAGTGTTCCTTAAAATAAAAAAAAGGAAAAAAAGCAACAAGAGCATAAAAAGGTTTAGGGGAATCCCAAACTACATTAGAATGACAGAAGAGACACAAGGAATGAAGGAGAGCCAATGAACTTTTTGATATATGTAATAGGTTTTAGACTCTTTCCATAATGACAAGAGCTGGACTCACCAAAAATGTAATGATTTTTTGTGATCCATGGATAGTTTATTAGAATTTGGATATGTATAGTTAGGTACTTGCCAGAAGAAAGAGTAATTTGTGATGGCTGTCAACTCCTTACTGAGAGATATTGAGTATATACTATATATTGATTTGATATGAACAATAGAGAAGTATGCTTATTTCTTAGGACATGATTAAAAGTCTTCCAAGACTTTTTCTAACTTGATAACCACAAATAACCACTTCAAATTTCTAGTATAATGCACATAGAAACAAACGTTACATTTAGCAGTAATAAATAATTTCTGGGGATTCTGAAGTCCTGCAGAAGAAAATGAAGATATTAGGTGATGCTTCTAATTACATATGTGGAGAATCCCGTTCTTTGTCAGCTACCTATTAGGCCTTTTGTTCCCATGGTTACTATCTCTGTCAGAGTTACAGATCCCAATCTATCATTTATGAGTATGTCCAAGAGACTTATCAGGTTGTCTGGAAGAGTGTTCTCTGCTAAACAGTCTGGAACTTTCCTTGTGAAATCCTTTAAAAGAAGTCTTCACCATAACTGCCTCCTCCCAACCCCCAAAGGGCCTTGATTTGATATGGTCTTATATCCTTCATAGTGCTTGCATGCTGATTACTATTGGGAGGGTGAAGCATCCATGACCTTTTTGAAGTTCTCAATATGGACTGGAACTCCACTTTTTTAAGGATTAATGTTATCCTAGCAATAGGTGTTCCTGCTCCATCAAGAATACAGATCATTGAAGTTCAGCCCTTTCTAATTTTCCAATTATGAAGATTGTCTGATAAATTGAGAATGTCTCTTGCAAGGATAGATTCAAGATGATTTGGCACTGACACAGAAAAGCTAAAGTTTCCTGATACCTGTTCTAGAAAATGCTTAGGGCACAGTGGTTCAGTGAAAAGAGAATTAGAATTGGAGGCTGGAAGGCTAAGACATGAATGCAAACATAGCTTCAGATACTTACTAGCTGTTTGACCATAGGCAGTCACTTTGTTTATCTCAGTTTCCTCATCTGTACAATGGAGATAACAGTAGGATCCAACTGCAGAGGCTGTGAAAATAAAATGAGATAATATATCTTCTTCATTTTTTTCTAGGCTGCATTCCTTACTGCTCCTGACAACTACCTTCATTTGTTCCTTCAACACCTCTTCCTGCTCTCCAGCTTCCTTTTATGTGTTGTCAGCTGTGGTTATAATGTAAACTCTTTGAGCTCAAGGACTAACTGTCTGTTTTTGCATTCCCACAACCTAGCACAGTGGCTGACACAAATAAGTACTTAACATATGCTTGTTATCTACTTGTAAATAGCTTTGCAAACCTTTAAACTCTATAAAAATTTAGCTATATTAATAACAATAGCAACAATAGCAGCTAATGCATGTAGTGCTTACTATGTGCCAGAAATGCTAAGCATTTTACAATTATTATATTTTGTAATCTGCACAACAACTATAGGAGGTAAGAGCTATTGTTGTCCTCAATTTACAGATGAGAAAACTGAAGATAATGCATACAGTTTCAACCTTAGAGTCAGAAAGATCTTCCTTTTGACCTACCCTGATGGCATGATTCTGGAAAAGTCAATTTATCTCCTTGTAAAACCCACAACACCTAAAAACCAAGAATTACTAATAGTGGCAGAAAAGCACTCCATCTGACTCAGTTGAGAAAATCACAGTAGGAGTTCAACACACTAGTGGAACCATAGATCTAGAAAAAACAAATAAACTATATCTGTGAGTTATGTGGCAGCTACACTTATTGTCTGATGATCTTGGGGAAGTCATTTAATCTCCTTAGACCTCAATTGCCTCATATGTAAAATAAGTGAGATATATTCTAATAGATATTCTGTAAGATCCCTTTCAGTCCCAAATACTATGTTTATGAGCTGTTTATTCCAGACACCACTTATTTTGCTGAAAATTCAAATCTTTTTTACATGAAGTCCTTTTCCTTCAAAATCCTAAGCCTCAGAAATTTGGAAAGACATGGATTTTGACCAGTATATACAAATTTATCTGAATGTCCAACAATGAAGAGACAGAGGCTGCACCCTAGTCTATTTCCATCATTTAAAATCAAATTATGAACAAGAGGAAAAATTATGCAAGGTGGTCTTGAAATATGAAGAAAGATTGTGCAGTATATAGCCTAATAGACAAATTAGGTTTTTTCCCTGTTCACATTTTTAAAAGGAATATGTACTCCAGGAATGATGAAAAATATGATCATATTTCTTATAAGCATCAATACATTATGACTTTGTCAGGTCATTTGAAATTACACGATGGAAAAATAATAGTCATTCAGTTATTTGGTAATAAGAATTCAGACTGTTATAACTGTATCCATACACATACTCTTACACACATGTCAGGAAATTTTATTTTCCCTATACACACAAAAATAATTTAAGCAATTTTTGATGACCAATTTAAGTCTAATGCTCTGTGGTAAACTGCTGTTTTAGGAAAGCTGTCTATATTCAAAATACATTGAAAAGCAGTAAATGAAGGAGAGCTGACAGGAATCACAGTCTTTTGTCTGTTCTATAATTGTGGAATTTTTATGACAAAAAGAAAGTTGTAATTATATAAGTAAATTTTGTAAGACTGTTTTAGGAGTAAGGCAGAGAGACAGATATACAGAAAGCAGGACAGAGAGAGACAATGAGATTGTGATAGTTTTGTGAGATGAGTTCTCTTTTGTTTCTGAAAGATTGAAATGTTATTGGCAAAATCAATATCCAGGAAAATGATGAACATTTGATTTACATTATGATCCTTATAAAGTCTAAGTTTATTTTCACAATTAAATATCAAATTCAATTGAAAAACAATTCAACTCATTTCAAAGAACACTTCAAATATCCAATATGTGTCTTGATAGGCAAATAAAGTAATTTAAAAACTCAGATATATAAGTAGAGTGAATTAACACATGACATCTTCAAGCTCCCTTGAATTAAATATCAGCTTTCTTGCTCTGTGAGATGAATATGTTCACTAAAGAGTCAAATTAAAATTTGATTTCACTGATATGTTTGTCATGCTAAAATAAAAACCAAAGAAGTATGATGGCCCTCCACAGGAAGGGGGAGAAAGCCCCTTTATATACCAAAATGGACACCTGAATAAGTAAAGAAAGTTCAGGTTATCACCAAGGTCTTTCATCTACTAGACATCAAGTTTATAGATATTTTGGAAAAAGACAAAGAGATAATTTATTGCTTGAACTTTTCACCTTTAATTTAAATGTAGGTCCAGTTGTTGAAATAGATCACCTGGAGGCAAGGCAGGAGAATGTTGGAGTTGAGGCAGGAGATACACAGGGCACAGTGGTCTCTAGAGGTGTGAGTAAAGGATACTCCATATCTTAAATGAGTACTTAATGTAATGCCTTCAAGAACAGCTTTTATTTTGCTTTGCATAAAATACAGAAAGTATTAAGTATTGTGGAATCCATAAACACACAAGAGATACACAAGCCCATAAAGAATGAACACAATTCTACTTCTTAGGAAGATTTTGCTTATGCCCAGGGCCGTCAAGATTCATAAGTACCCAATGCTTTCAATTATCCTCAAAATGGGACTGAACTCCAGATTACAACTGAGAAAGCTCTATAACATCTAGTGAGTCTATCTTTGCCCTAGATAGCCTTTCCCATAGCTTCCTATCCATATTCATAGTGTCATTCTTAAGTACTTAATTCTTTCAGTAGAGAATCAAATTCGGGACTCTTAAATAGATAATACAAAGTTACTTTGGTGTGCTCCCTTCCAAAGTTACCAAGAGAAATCCTCTGCATACATGGATTTCCATAGAAGGTAAACATTGTATATAAAGTGTTAAAGTTACTCACATTTTAAGAGATTGTTAACTGCATGTCCTTGGATGCTCCATATCATAATTTTTGGTCCTTCAACCACTTGAGCAAAGTTTGGGTCTTTTACTTTCTCATATCATGGCTTTATTTTTTTGCTGTTCCTCTAGTTTTGAAGAGTCTCTTTTCCCCAGGCAGAAATCTAAAGCCTATTATGGTTTAGGAAGTTCCCTTCTTTATGTAGAAATCTGGATTCTGCATATTCCATGAATTTGAATTGTTTCAGAAATTCCTCCTTCTCAATCCATAATTCTGAGTTTTAAAAATTTATCTACCTTTCTTTCTTTCCTCCAATGGGGCCAACATGGACATTCTGTTTTATACAAAGAACAGGCTTCAAAGGACCTACCTTGCACTAAACAAACAAACAAACAAACAAATAAATAACTGAATGAATGAATAAATGAATGAATGAATGAATAAATAAATAAATAAATAAATAAGTAAATGCATGACCAAGTAAACAAACAAATAAATTAATAGATAAATGAAATTTAGCAGCTCTTTTTGTAGTGGCAAAGAATTACGACCTGAGGGAGTGTCTATCAAATGAGGAATGGCTGAACAAATTTTAATGAAATTATTCCATAACAAATGATGAACAAAATGAGCTCAGAGAAACTTAGAAGACTTATGTGAACTGATGGAAACTGAAATGAGCAGAACCAGGAGATCAACTGTGAAGGACAAAACTATTAGCAGCAAAGCAAGTTTACAAGAAATATATGAGTGATTCATGATGAAAAATGCTATTCATAGCCAAGAAGGAACTGTTATAGTCTGATTCCATGTCAAAACATGCCATTTCCACTTTATTTCTTCATGAGTTTTTATTTTAATTCTGTGTGTGATATGTATCTTCTATCATGGCATGAGCAATATAGAAATATGTATTGCAAGAAAGCTCCTATAACAGACCATTTATTTCCTGAATGTGGAGGGAAAGAATCCGAATCATAAAATACCAGGAAAACATTTCTCAAAAATTGTTGCTATAGTAATTGAAAAAATACAAGAAGAAAAAATCCAACAAGAAGGTTCAATCTTTTTTTTTTATAATAGCATAAAACTGAATATCCATGTTGGCCCCATTGGAGGAAAGAAAGAAAGGTAGGTAAATTTCTAAAACTCAGAATTATGGATTGAGAAGGAGGAATTTCTGAAACAATTCAAATTAATGGAATATGCAGAATCCAGATTTCTACATAAAGAAGGGAACATCCTAAACCATAATAGGCTTTAGATTTCTGCCTGGGGAAAAGAGACTCTTCAAAACTAGAGGAACAGTAAAAAAATAAAGCCATGATATGAGAAACTTTTATTTTACCTTAGTTTTAAAAAGATTATCTGTCTTATATGTGTGTATGTACATTTTTTCAACCAGGTACCATAAGCAACTTTAATAGACCCTATGGGAAAAAATGAGATCTTGGTTCCAGATTCAAGTCATCTTAGACCTAGAACAGAATAAATAATACAGGAATTCTACACTAAAAAGAAGACTATAGTTTCTTTATTCAAATCTAGTAAAAATTCCCACTAATTTGATAGTGGTTAAATTCTATGTAGAAAACTGTGTTCCTGAATATTCCAGGAAACTGATAATATGTTAGAAATTCCACCTCAGGCCAGAAGTCAGGGAGGATATCCTCTGCTCCTCCTTCTAGTTTTCAGAAAGTTCTAAATAGACATACATTTTTTATGATAATGAAAGCAATTCATCAAATTGATGATGAAGTACTTTAATCCAGCCCCTGTTCTTTGCATGAGATTATATGGGGACACATTTTAATTTATTTTTGTGGAGATAATCTAATGTCTTCTCCTCTGTGTGTGTGTGTGTGTGTGTGTGTGTGTGTGTTTGTGTGTAGTTCTACTTTTACCCATGCCTAATAAACAACTTTAACAGATGAGACTGGGAAGCAGGTTTTGACAGCAACAAGCAAAATCATAAAATATTATGGTAGCTTTATGTAACAAGCTGAAAGTTACCTCAAGCTTGATAAGTGCTGAATAAGCTTTAGTCATTTATATGAAATGAAAAACAAAGGCAATCATCTCTAGTACTATAGAGACATACTGTTGAATACACGATAATTGGTGTGTCAGGCCTTTCTTTAAAAATGCTTTTTTAGTGTAAGAAATAGTTTACTTCAGAGAAAGGGAATATTAATTGGCCCAAAGACAGTGGAAGAAAATATAAGATTATAGCAGATTCCAAAAAAGAGGAAAAAGTTCTTGCTTGTGAAACTGTTATGTGGGGGAAATGGTATGAATAAATAAAGGAGTGAGGTAACTTAAAAGGGTAAGAGGGGTGTAAATGGCACAAGAGAAAGGCTGATGAGGCAATACTCTAAAAAGTGCATGAAATAATATTTAAAATTTAAACTTTGTTTAGGTATATGACTGTCAAACAAGAAAAGAATGTCATGATGGCATAATGGATATGTTAAAAAGTAGCAAATAGCTTCTTGTTGGTTTCCCTTCTAAGGTTTAAGTGAGGAAGGGAGAATTAATTATCTCTACCTGCAAGAGTGAGTGGCATAGGGCAAATTCCCTTTTTCCACAACTCCAGAAGATACTACATATTACCTTCAGGTTAGAAAGTGGAGGAATTTAGCCTACTAAATTAAGTGTTAGGCTCTACCCATTCATTTTTAGAAGTAGACAACTTTGTAGCTCAACCACTCAGCTCTTCTAGCTAAGAAAATTGATTCTGTCCTATGGAGGAATTTAATTAATGCAAGTACTTTCATCTATATAGTCTAATTACCTCTAACTAGTCAACTGAGCGACATTTTTGTAATTTTTTTCTTTTTGCTAATGTAAGAGTTGCTGAAATAACAGTTTTATATCTGTAAAATTATTTGAAGCCTTCTTTTTTGAGAGAAATACCAATAATAATCACTGATATTAGGGTAGGACACATGTCAACAAAAGGCACAATATAGTCCTTTCTGTATTTATAATGTTATTTAACAAGCATTTCACAATCATATTTTGGAAGGATCAAGGTATAAGATTTAGGATTTAGTAGCCATTGTGCTGTACAGTTAGAAAGTGAGCATGGCATAGATAGGGGGCCAGTCCTGAATGCAGAGCAGAGTTGGGTTCAAGTGCCAAATCTAACACATACTGCTTATCCATGGATAAAACATTTAAACTCTCAGTGCTCCTGATAACTCTCAATGACTAAGTTGCAAAGAAGGTACCAAACTCAAAAGAGAGAGGGAGTTTTCTCACATGACAACTCTTCAATACTGTTGAAAACCCACAGTACCTACCTTGATTTTTTTAAAGAGAGTATTCAACTTGCTTCCTAAAAAACATTCCTATTCTATCCCCGCCTTGGCTTAGATGTTTACTACAGTAACTATTTGGTTCTTAACAGCTGCGTTAACTGCACTCAGTGCAGCTTTTTATATAAGTAGTCCTCACAGATTCATGATGAAAAGGCCATCTTCCACCCCAGCAGGAACCAATGAAAGCTGAATACAAATTGGAGCATACCATTCTTCACTTTACTTCCTCCATTAATTTCTCTCTGGTGTTGGCTATATGTATCTTTCACAACATGGTGAACATGGAAAAATATATTGTATGATAACAAATGTATAATTTGTTTCATATTATCTACCATCTTGGGGGGATAGGAGAGGGAAAAACATATATTGTAAATTGTCATAAAACTGTTATTAAAAATTGAATCAACATGCTAAAAAGAAGGAGTCCTCACAATAATGGAAGATCATGCATTTAGAAAAGTTATGGTAAGTCAAATGCAATTCTCCCATGGAAGAAATAATAAAAGGGGTTTGAATTTCTGACCAATACCCTGGTACATAACTCTTTTTACTTTATAGCATTAACTACAAACTTCATATTTGTTTACGTACAAATAATATATTTACAATGATAATCTATTTTTTTGTTATTTAGCCATTGAGCTGTGTCATACTTTTGATGACCCTTGGACCACACTGTCCATGGCATTTTCTTGGCAGAGATAATGGAATGATTTACCATTTCCTTTTCCAATGGATTAGGACAAATGGAAGTTAGGTGATTTGGCAATAGTCACACCGACAGTAAGTATCTGAGGCCATTTTTTAATTCAGGCTTTTCCTGAAGGTAGATCTCTTTCCACTGAACCAACTACCTCACTCCTAGAATATTTATGGACTTATTTAGAAGCACTTGCACTTTCTATAGGGTATGTAAATAAATGGAACATTATAATAAATGATTAGTAAAATTACATTTAGTATTCTATAGTATCTTGGCTTTCTGTATAGTGGTTTTTATATTTTTAGGTTCATTTTTATTGTAACTGAATTAGAAGGTACACCAAAGTTAAAAAAAAACAAAACCAACACTTTTTTTAAAGGAATATTTACATAAGAATCCTTGGGCCATTGTTGGGATGACTTAGAATGATTTGATAGCATTTGAGGAGTGAATCTAGAAATATGTCTTCAAGGTTTCTTTTTCTTATAAATTCTGATGTAGCTGATGTAAGCAATAGAGATCAAGTTGTTGGATATTCTGTTGCTTTTGAAATAGAAAACCTTTTAGCTATCTCATTAGGACTAACAATTTTGTTATACTTACTTTTAATATACTTTTAAGGTATACTTACTTTTAATATACATGAATCATCCTTTATTTATACTATATTAGCAATCTGTTTTTATACTATTCCCTTCAATTTAATCTATGTTTCAGAAAGGTTGGAGTCTTCCTCATCACTCATACTCAAAGCACTTTCCTGTTTATGCCTTTATGCATTTCACCATTTTATCTAGAATATCCTTATACTCCCTCATCCCCAAAGAAGTGTTTATAAAGATTTTAATACCCATTCACCATGCTTCATGAAGCCTTTCTGATATTCTTCAGTGGAAAATGAGAGAGCTCACTCTGAAATAACCACAAAATTCTTTGAATTTCCCAAAATATTAGGATTATAATTCTAACCATACTGTCACAAAGAACTTTTACTTCTATTTATTTGTTCCATCTAGATAATGTGGGGATTTTGGTATCTGACAGGTCTATTAATGTATCCCCTTTACAAGGTTCTGAGTTTACCAGATCTAAAAAATTAGACTTGGATTCAGGAATTTCCAAGTTCAAATCATTCCATAGGCATTTATCTGTATAATTATGGGAAATTCTCTTAACTCCTCTAGGAATCAATCTCCTCATCTTTAAATAAAGATAATTATATTTGCCTAATATGATTGCTATGAAAACAAATGCTATGTACTGTGTAAGATGTTTTCTAACTTTCAAGTACTATAGAAATTTCTCTTATTATTGATATGTTTATTATGATTCTAGTAAAATAATTAGATTTGTATAATGCTCTTTCCTAGAAAATAAGTATATTTGCCAGTTAGCAATACTCCCTGAAGTGCTCAATATAGATCAATCACTTTTAGCTGGCAATATGCTTCATTTTGAGCCTGTAATTGTACTACTTGTATCTTTTTATGCAGTTTGTAGTTCTGTTTAACTCTTACTTAACATTATTAGATGTTCTACCAATTCACTTTAAAGATTCTTGGCTCTTCCCTCTGCCTTAAAGATGAAACAAATAGGATACAATCTTCAATATATGTTGCCTCTGTCTTTTTTATATTTAATTTTCCTAATAACATGTAATAATTTCCAACATACATTTTCCAAGATTATAAAATCCAAACTGTCTTCCTCTCTCCCTTTCTACCCCCTCCCAGACATGTTAAACAATTTATTCTGGGTTAAACAACTATTATCTTGCAAAACATGCTGTCATATTGGTCATTTTTGTAAAAGAATACTTATATAAAACTAAAACCCCCAAATAAAAACACGAATAAACTAAATTTAAAAATTGTATGCTTTGATATGCTGTTTGCTGCACTTCCTTCTCACCTCAGTGAAACAGATCCTCTGCTTGCCTTCCATGTTGTTTTCTTCAGGAAAATTGCTTTTCTCCATCCTCTTCTTGATTCTATAACTCCAGTATTCATTTTGAAGCATGGTTCTGAAAAAGAAAATACTGGGAATAGGGAAATAATTAGATGCCAGACAAATTGGGGGCAATCCCACACCTCACAAGGGAAGGACTGGCAGGTAAACACAGGGAAACCAAATGGAGATGTGAGACTTGGAAATGATAGTTGGTCAGCTAACTGACAATCTATCAACCAGTGAAAACCAGTGAAATGTGTAACTTCAAGATGTGGGTTCTTTATGGCTTAGAGGAGACAGGAAGTACAAACGAACTGGGTTTATTGGTATTAAATGAGGGAAGTGGAAGAGAGGGTTTTTCTATACTATGGAATAGCCCTAATGATTTAACTAAACTAAGTTTGAAACTAAGCTAAACGTCTAACTAGAGTAAGAGGGGCTGGAGAGGTGGGCTTCTCACTGCACTGGTCCATGGTGCTCCAAGATGATCATAGATGTCACAGGAACCAGGAACAAGTTCAATATACAGCCAGGCAATCCAAAAACCAATCTAGGGAGAAAGGTAGATAAATCTGCTGTCCACCAACAGATAATCCAGACCTGCCATCAACCTAGGCCATGATAGTTGCTTGAAATATCTTCTCAGTGAAATCCAAAATGCCGCTCTATCAGTTCCTGGGATACCTGGCAAAGCTGGACCACATAGCCAATACCTCTTCTTATCCGCTTGGCCAAACCACCCACTCTCTTTCAAAATCCAGCTTCATTCCATTATGGAATGTCTATGAAGTCCAAGATTTGCTCAAGCTATCATCTATACTCCTCCTCATAATAGTTCTAATGTTGGTTGTGTAAAAATAAAATAGAGGAGTACACTAATAAAGTACAAAGAACTAGAAAATAAAGGTTCAAAATCGTCTCTTGATATTTTTGATAGATGATATTAAAAGTATCTTCAGTGGTAAATAAAGTGAAACTCAAAGATTAACTTCCTTTCAGGGCCAGGTGCAAGGAATGCTAAAGAGACTCTTGTTTATGAAAAATAAACTATTTAATTAAAATATATATAAGGGTAAAAGGATTTCTAATTCTAAGGGATTCTAACTCTACTCAAATAAACTCCTGGGTCCCATAAGGAACTGCTTCTCCTGTGGTTTGCAGGTTAAGCTAATCCTCCCTGATCTAACTAACCAAATTTATACTATTCTAAACAAACCTAACCACTCTAACTCTTAACTTCACCTTTAAGTTACAGAGATAACCAAGGCTAGCAAGACCAGGTTTTATTTGGTCTTTTCAGAGTTTAACCAATCTATACTTAGTAACAGATTAATGAATAGTGTTTCCCAAGTTGGAAAAGAAAACACTCCCCTCCTTAAAGTCTTTCACTCAGACAGAGATAGAGAGAGGCAAAGATGTTACATTCTCAAGCCCTGAGAGAGAAAAGAACCTGTATGTGACTCTGTCAACTGCCAGAAGCCTCTCCTTGAATGCCCCACCCAGAGAATGTAACTGTCATAGAAATAAGGGTTATAACTGCCAACAGTTGAAATTAACACTCTCTCAGCTCTATTTGAAACTCCAATTCTTCCTCAAGCCAGCTTTTCTACTTCTTATCTTTAAACTAATAAAACAATCTTTATTTTCTAATATCATCCTTATAGTTGGAGAGATTCTCAGAGAACTCTGAGCTTTCTGTGCCTCAACTTAACCATCTTTGCTCTACTTCTAGCACCTCTTTTTTAGAATTTATTGTCCTGATGGCTGTCCAAGATGACTTCCAGCTAACACATTCCTCCTTCATTAAAACTCCAGAGTATACAATAGAGGAGATAATAATAAATCCAATGAGATGCAACAATGAATACTTCCACCCCAGAATTATACATCAGTCAGAAGTCAAAAGGAAATAGGAAAAGAAGTTGCCAGAAAAGACAGCACTAGTACAGGACAGCCTTTTGACATGGCCATGGAGAAATATAACTGGAAAATCTATGTCCATTGGCAGCAAGAATAAAGGTTCCCACAGGGAAAACACTCTGATGATCAGACGGCTTCAGAGAAGACTCCTGAGAAGAGTTAAGAAGTAGCAAAAGGAAGTAATAAGGAAGCAGGATGGAGTAAAGCAATGCTTATCCAGGCCCAGAATATCTGGGAACCTTGTGCTGAGACATAATAGAATGCTTTGAAATCCAATGCTTTGAACCATGAAGATCCAAGATTGTCAGACCCCAGGAGAAGGAGGGAAAGGATGCAGATGATCTTGGGCAAGACTAAGCAGATTAGACAACCCTTTCATGTAGAGATGGAGTTTCACCCCACTGATAGTCTTGATCGAATAGTAAATATGAAGAGATGAGTACATCAAACAAAACTTGTTAGTATACAAATTATTGAAAGTATAAAGTCCCCTCAAATAAAAAGTGAGTAACTGTGACATTATAAACATTGACTAAAAAGGAACAAAAAAGGATATTCCATAAAAATGAAATGGATACCTAGAAGAAATAAAACAAAGCATAAAATGATGAAATAAGATTTCTTGAGGAATTAGGAGAATAAATAAATTAGAAGGAAAAATAATAACCCTTGCCTAATGACTCCACAAATATTAGAATAAATTAAACAAAATAAATGATTCCTTTATAATATATTATGTACATAATATATATCGATATAAATACATATATATGTATACACATATCTGATGTACAATACTTGATATTGTGTGAATATCTAAGAGGGATCTTCATCCCAGTTTAGTCTCTAAAAAGATTTACCCCAATGGAAGGACAGAGGACAGAGTCACATGTCTGATGTGATGCATGAGGCTGCCACGGAAGTCAGGCAGCAAGCCATTGGCCAGTGAAAGGATCTGGACAGGAGGAACTTAGGTTTGAAAAGCCAGTACAAGAAACTGAATTGCTTTTTTTAGCTACTGTTCTTCTCTGTGAACTGACTTTCTCTCTGGACTGGCTCCTTTTCTGAGTTCTTACCTTATCTCTTATCTCTGAGGGAACAGAGCAACCTTTAATTCTGGAACAGATTTTTTCCCTTAGGCTAGAAAAGCTAGAAACCTTATTTCTCTATTTCTTTCACTTTATTCATAAATTTAGTATAAAACTTCCAAGATTGATTTTTATTTTTAACAATATAAAAATCAACTGATCTAGAAAAGAAGTCAAGAAGAGATCATTTTAGCACAGTGGTTGACACATAGAAAATGATGAAAATTTTTCCATCTATCAATTTTTTCAACAAGAAAATATTTTAATATGCATTATGTCCTCCTTTTGCTGCACTTAGTTTACATGAATTGGCATTTAGTTCACAAGATTTTGACAGATTCTTTCAATTCTTCATCATTAAATCATACTTTTATCACATTAGATATTAAGGTGTAGTCTTAATGAATAAAAACTCATTTTTCCAATTAACTTTTATTAAAGCTGATAGATTTCTTTTTAAAAAATATTCATTTATTTTAAAGTATTCTTTTCTTTTTAAACTTTGAAATCCAAATTTTTTTCCTCCCTCTCCTATACCTACTGAGAAGGCAAGCAATATATCAATTATACATGTGAAATTAAGGAAAAAATTTTCCTATTAGTCATATTTCTAAAAACTTGAGAAAAAAGCAAGTATAAAGTGAGAACTTTATACTTCAATTTTCATTGAGTTTATCAGGTCTCTTTGTAAGTGGATAACATTTTTTTCATCATGACTCCTTTGGAATTATCTTAAATCATTTTATTGATCATAGTAGCCAAATGTTTTATAGTTGATAATCATCACATTGTTATTATTGTACACAATGATCTCTCACTTCTTTTAACTTTACTATGTATCAGTTCATACAGATCTTGACATTTTTTCCTGAAACCACCCTCTGGTCACTTCTTATAGCACTGTAACACACTCTTGCAATCATAAGGCAGAGCTTGTCCAACCAATCTCCAGTTTATGAGGATTCCCTCAATTTTACCACAAAAAGAATTGCTATAAATATTTTTTGTGCCTTCAGATCCTTTTCTTTTTTATTTCATGTTTTTGGGATATAGACATGGTGATGGCATTGCTAGGTGAAAGGGTATTCAGTTTTATAGCCCTTTGGGGAAAAATTGTGCTTCAGAGTTCTTGTAACAATTCACTACTTTACCAACAATTCATTAGTTTAAATTTTTCTCTTATCCACTCCAGCGTTTGTCATTTCTAATACGTATGAAGTGATACTTCAGTGTAACTTTAATTTGCTTATCTTTAATCAATAGTGATTTAAAGCATTTTATATGACTACAAAGCCTTTATCAATTGGGAAATTCTCTTATTTTTACAAATTTACCTTAATTCTAATTTTATATATGCGGTTATATGGTTTACCTAATTATCTTTTTAATTAGCTTAGTTTTATTTTTCCTTTTGCTTAATCATTATTGCTACCCTTGTGTATTTTTTACTTCAGTTGAAGCATATTTGATTTTGCTCTAGCCCACCATATCCTTTCTTCACTCCTTCATTTTTTTTTTTGTAGAACAATCCAATGTAATCAACACATAATTATGCCCTCTATATTTTCCATTTTGCCAATTGTAATTTTTAGGAAATTCCTTACATCAGTGAATTTTTGTATCTTTTTTCAATTTGGCCAATTTCATTTTTTTCAAGATTTCATTTTCTTCAGTATTTTTGTGCCTCTTTTACCAAGCTATTAATTCTTTTTTTGTATTTTTCTTGCATCCTTTCATTTCTTTTCCCAGTGTTTCTTCTGCCATTCTTATACTTTAACTTTTCCAAGAATTCTTGTTTGGTTTGTATCAAATAAATAGATTTATTTGAGTCTTATTTAGTAACTTTTCACATTGTTGAATTCTTCTGATTTTATGTCTTTGTCTTCCTTGCTGCCATAGAACTTTTTATGGTCAACTTTTTTTTTGCTATTATTGCGGTTGTTTATTCATTTTCTAGTCAATTTCTTGACTGAAATTTAATGCAAATAAAAACAACTCTGAGGTATCACCTCACACCTAGCAGATTGGCCAAAATGAAGGAAGGAGAGAGTAATGAATGCTGGAGGGTATGTGGCAAAATTGGGACATTAATGCATTGTTGGTGGAGTTGTGAACTGATCCAACCATTCTGGATGGCAATTTGGAACTATGCTCAAAGGGCTATAAAAGAATGCCTGCCCTTTGATTCAGCCATACCATTGTTGGGTTTGTACCCCAAAGAGATTATAGATAAACAGACTTGTACCACAATATTTATAGCCATGCTTTTTGTGGTGGCAAAAAACTGGAAAATGAGGGTATGCCCTTCAATTGGGGAATGGCTTAACAAATTGTGGTATATGCTGGTGATGGAATACTATTGTGCTCAAAGGAATAATAAACTGGAGGAATTCCATGTGAACTGGAAAGACCTCCAGGAATTGATGCAGAGCAAAAGAAGTAGAGGCAGAACATTGTACACAGAGACCAATACACTGTGGTAAAATAGAATGTAATGGACTTCTGTACTAGCAGCAATGCAATGACCCAGGACAATTCTGAGGGATTTATGGAAAAGAACATGACCCACATTCAGAGGAAGAACTACAGAAGTGGAAACAGAAGAAAAACAACTGCTTGAACACATGGGTTGAAGTTGACATGATTGGGGATGTAGACTCTAAACTACTACACCAATGCAACTATCAACAATTTAGAAATAGGTCTTGATCAATGACACATGTTAAAACCAGTGGAAATACACATCAGTCATGGGAGGGGGGAGGGAGAAGTTGGGGGTGTAAAGGGGAAAGTAAGAGCATGAATTATGTAACCGTGTTAACTTTTTAAAAAATAAATATTAATAAATGTTAAAAAAAAGTCAAATTCTTCATAACTGGTGGTATGGAGTCACTACTACAAGCTTTAGGCTTTTTCATGCTATTGTTTCAGAGATATTTTGGGGGGATTAAAATTTTTTCATGTTTAAAAGTGGGTGTGATGCTGTGAAAGATCCCTTGCAGGTGGAAGCATCCATCTTTGCTTTGGAACTGTGACCAGGTCTGTGTATCCTATTGGCCAACCCCTGATGCTCCTTCCTGCCATAGAACTGTCATCCTAAAATAGGCTTTGATAACAGAATTGTCAATCAGTGCCAGTTACACTCAGTATGAACAAGGGAGTCCTCTATAACCACTTTCTGTTCAGTTACCTGCCCACTTAGCGTCTCTGGGTGGAAAGTTCCTGAAACAGCAGCAGCTACTGCTGCAGGCCTTCACTCCAATGATTTAGACTTATCCTGCCACCTTCTAAAGTCTAATCTTGAACTTTTGTTAACTCAGTTGCTGCAGAATTTGATTTGGGGCATTATTTTAAAATTGTTTGCAGGGTAATGTTGGGAGAGTTCAGGGGGGTGGCTCTCACTAATTTTCTCTCTTGGCTCAATTCCCCTTCATGCATCGTATCAATAAAATATTCTAGGTCCCTATAACTTCTGGGCTCAAATATAAACTCGTCTTTTTAATTTTCAAAAAACTTGAATCTAAATAACGTTGAGGGCCTTGTTATATATTACTTCCCTTCATGAAGTCAGCCAAACTGGCATTGTGCTGTTTGTTATACATGACATCACATCTAATCTCTGTTTTATTCAAAGACTATTATCTTTACCTATAATTCATCCCTTCCGTTCCTCATCCTCATCACAAGTTCAATTTTTCTTGAGAGCTCTATTTTATTGCTACTTCCTTCATTATGCATTTCTTGGTCCTCCAGATATTAGTGCTCTACATGCCAACTCCCAAGTATTATCATGTGTTTGTTTGGTATACATTTTGAATGTCCTTTTCTATATAACTATTATCTCTCTTGAGGCCAGGTTCTGTTTCATTTTGTCATTGTAGTCCAAGCCCTTTACCTAGTACCTAGAAAATAGTGTTGTTTAATAAATGCTTGTTGATTGATTCATCTATTGTTTGAGAAAATCCATGGAACCACAAGCTTAATAGAGAACACTTCTGAGTCTTAGGATTGAATGTGCATTAAGTTCTGCATTGCAGACTTATTTCTCCAGTTGGAAATGTGTCATGCTAATAAGGCTTAAAGTTACTATAATGTCTATTCAATGGAAATTTTAAGTTATTAATTATGGATGGCCACTGTAAGCAGCATAGAAGAAAGGTTCTGGCTTATAACTGAGGACTCAGGTGATAGGTCAATTTCTGAAACACATGGCCTTTGTAACCTTAGGCACATTGTTTAACCTATGTTGGTCTCATTTGCATCATCTTTAAAATGAAAAAAATGGATCAGATGACCTTTAAGGTCTCGTCTAGCTCTTAAATTAAGTTCATGATCTTTTGTCCCAGTTTTTGAGTTTTCTCCATTTGACTTAAAACATGTGAGGGCAAGAGCGGGGTCTGTAGGGTTAGGGGGAAGGCAAATGGGGAAGGGAAGGTAAAGTAAAGTCACTGGAACCAAAATTAATTTACTGAAAGGGCAGGCATCTCCTGAACTAAAAGGAAAACTGCTAGTATTCTTCCAAGATTAGGGAATATTACATACAAGTAAGCTATGTCTTAACAAAGAGTTTAATGTCAACCATACCACCTAAAATATTTGTAGTATGTATAACACTATCCCTGGTCCTTGCCCCCATACTAGGTTAAAAAGCAGTATAATTACTTAGGAATAGAAGAAATGAAATTCCCATAACAAATGTAAGCTGCTTCTAGGAACAATTAAATCATTGGAATGTTGTATCATTATTAATGGAATGTTAATATTTTGGAAACATCTGGTTTGCTAGTTATCTTTTTCAAATTTCTTCTGGATATTTAGTATAAATGAAAAAGCCTTCATATTGAAACTCTTCTGAATTATTTCTGTAAGTTTCCAAATTTTTTTGATAAAACTTCAGTGCTTTACAGTTTAATTAATACTTTTTTGATTTAAACAACTCATTTAATTTAAAATATTTAAACAATTCATTTAAAACAATTACAGTGCTTAAATAATTTATTCCCACTAAATAAGATAGCACATAGGATATATGCTAGCATATTTTTTGCTTACAAGGTCTTGGTACTAATAACTAATTGAAACTCACTTGAATAATTTTTCTTCATTTGAATACTAATTGAGGATGAAACATTTTGTTGATTTAAGGTGACTTCTGTATTATTCAAGTTCATTTGTGATTGCTAAAACTCATTGTACAAATATTGTTTTGGGGTACCCCTTGAATCTTTAAGCAATTACACCTAGGAAAAATAAGGAGATTCTTATGTAAGAATATTTATATCTGATTCTTTCTTACCTCAGTTGTCTGATTGATTCTGGACAGACAAGACATTGAGGAGATAATATCCAAACCAGGAAAAAAAATAACTCAAAATAAAACAAATGATAATGGTCCATTAGAAGCTTTGTTGAGAAAACCCATTGTGTGCTAGAAGGCATGTGTACAAAGAGAGAAGAAGAGAGTTTCAAAGCACGTTATCAGAACTCCATGAGGAATGCAATCCTTATTTGTGATCAAATTGGGATGTTAGACCCTTGGTAATGAAATGAATATATCAAGATATTTTGCTATTCTGCTTCACCATACACACATAACTAGGCTATCTATATTAATATTGATCTATGAAGACTCATTTAAAAATTTGCTTGTAGAACTCAAATTTCATTTATTCATTTGAAAAAATATATTGATAACATGTTACATGTAGCATAATAGAGGACACAGAGGCAGTGTAACATAATGGAGAGAGAGCAGAAATTGGAGATAGAAAAGCAAGTTGGTTTTAGATTTCCCCTGACTTTTTAGCTTCACAACCCTTCAAGCATCTCCTGAGGACTAACAAACTAAGTTATATGCTTTGAGTTGAAAAAAATTGCCACACTAGGATTTCCTTTCTCTGATAAAAACACACAAACAAACAAACTGATCCTTAATATATTCATATTTACACAGTATCTTGCTCCAGGAGTTTATGGAGACACTTAGATACTTTTCCTGGCAGTCTTTGAGAATCTAGAAAAACGCCACATAACCATAAGTCATCAGGACAGGACTATGTAAAGGAAAAGACATAAATAAATAAAATACAAATAACAATGTATTAAATGAACATATGAATGAATTATTGACCACTGTTCACTCCTATAAGACTGTAGAAATTTGTCTTTATTCCAAATACTCAGTATCATCAGGGAAAGAAAGATCCAGGTCTCTTCAACTATATTATCTCAGAGTCAGTGGGTGCCATTCTTCCTCTTTCCTTCTGTTGGCTCTTTCTTCCCCTACCCTTGCAGAATGACTCCAGGGTAGAGCTGACATAGCTTTTGATTGAAGTCTGAGGAAATTAATTGCACAACTCATTTCTCAATAACCAGCCAACCCACCTCCTTGTTCTCTTCTTTTTCTTCATGGACACTTCCAAGTCCTCTCCACTACTTACTCACTGACCTTTCTTCTTTTGAAGTATAGATTTATTGACTTATCTGAATCCTGTATCATTCTTTGTCACCACTCCAAACCTTGTTTTGATATTTATATATATTAATGTTTTAATTAGTCAAGCCACTATTATTTGTCAAAAAATTTACTGTGATCCAGAGATTGTGTTAAGTGCTGAGGTTACAAAGAAAAGCCAAAAGAGTCCCTGTCCTCAAAGAGCTTACATTCTGCTTTTTCATTTTCTCTGAATTGTTTAGGTCTGTGATGGACAAATTTTTTTTTATTTTTTTATTTAATAAGTTTTATTTTTAGAAAAGTTAACATGGTTACATGATTCATGCTCTTATTTTCCCATTTGCCCCCCAAACCTCCCTCCCATAGCTGATGCACATTTCCACTGGTTTTAACATGTGTCATTGATCAAGACCTATTTCTAAATTGTTGATAGTTGCATTGGAGTGTAGTTTCGAGTCTACATCCCCAAACATGTCGACCTCAACCCATGTGTTCAAGCAGTTGCTTTTCTTCTGTGTTTCCACTCCTGCAGTTCTTCCTCTGAATGTGGGTGGTGTTCTTTACCATAAGTCCCTCAGAACTGTCCTGGGTCATTGCATTGCTGCTAGCACAGAAGTTCATCACATTCTATTTTACCACAGTGTATTGGTTTCTGTGTACAATGTTCTTCTGCCTCTGCTTCTTTTGCTCTGCATCAATTCCTGGAGGTCTTTCCAGTTCACATGGAATTCCTCCAGTTTATTATTCCTTTGAGCACAATAGTATTCCATCACCAGCATATACCACAATTTGTTAAGCCATTCCCCAATTGAAGGGCATACCCTCATTTTCCAGTTTTTTGCCACCACAAAAAGCATGGCTATAAATATTGTAGTACAAGTCTGTTTATCTATGATTTCTTTGGGGTACAACTCCAACAATGGTATGTCTGGATCAAAGGGCAGGCATTCTTTTGTAACCCTTTGAGCATAGTTCCAAATTGCTATCCAGAATGGTTGGATCAGTTCACAACTCCACCAGCAATGCATTAATGTCCCAATTTTGCCACATCCCCTCCAACATTCATTGCTCTCCCCTTCTCTCACTTTAGTCAATCTGCTAGGTGTGAGGTGATACCTCAGAGCTGTTTTGATTCGCATTTCTCTAATTACTAGAGATTTAGAGCACTTTCTCATGTGCTTATTGATAGTTTTGATTTCTTTATGTGAAAATTGCCTATTCATATCCCTTGTCCATTTACTGATTGGGGAATAGCTTGATTTTTTATATAATTGATTTAACTCCTTGTATATTTGAGTAATTAGATCCCTGTCAGAGTTTTTGTTATAGAGGGGGCCAAAGGAAAGGAAATGCTCATCTGTCAGTCTGTTTCTAAGGCAACTCTTTCAAAATTTCATTTTATTGTATCTACTCATTGTATTCGTCAGATTAGGAATAACATCCCGTTGCTGGATAGAACATTTTAGAGCCCCCCCATATCTGGCCTGAAGGCGGTAGTTTGCCTATCATTGGTTTAGGGAATTGTTGCAAAGTACTTAGCAAGCCTTAAAATGCTATATAAATTCTATCCAATATTATTAACTATGTACATATATGATATAGACAGACTACCTTCTGAAAGTAATCTGAAGGAAGAAATATTAGCCTTTTGGAGGTCCACAAAAGACTTCCTGTAAAAGTTGAGATTTGAACATTAACTGGACTATTCTTTTTTGCTCTCAAAGGAAAATATAGCCTTTCTCCATGCCAAAACAAATCCCATTACTTCTGTCTCTGATTTTTTTCTCATTTCCTCTAGAAAATAGCACCACATTCTTTAATTTTCAAATTTTCATTTAAGATTTCCTTACCTTCAGTTTATAAACATTCCCAGAACTCACCATTAAAACAAAGTAAAATAAAGAAAGTCCCTTATCTTCTAAAGTTTTCATCATATATCATCCCGCACTTTCACACACAAGTCCCATGGGAAAAAAAAATTGCCCAAACTGATTCCCTCCACTGTCTTATTTCTGATTGTCTTCCCAAACTCTTGCAGTTTAACTTTCCATCACTCAATGTAAAATTCATTTTTCTAAGGTAATGGATAATCTCTGTATTGCTAAATTAAATTGCCTTTTCTCAGACATTATTCCTTTTAACCCCTCCATAATACAAACATTATTGACTACCCCTCCTATATACTCTCTTCTCCCTGGAATTTTCTGTTACAGTTTTGTCCTGGTTCTCTTCTCACCTCTCTCACTAGGTGTTTTCAGTATCCTTTAAGATCATCACTTGTGTCCTTCTCTTTATCCTTGAATGTACACAAGCCCTCCAATTTTGACCCTCTCCTCTTTTTCTCTAAACCATTCTTAGTATCCCTTGTTATATTCATTTTGACAGAGATATTTGGGAAGCTGAAGATATGGCAGTGTTCAGTAACTTTCTAGATTCACTCCTCTCCCACTGGCAGGCTTGAGTGAAAAGGGAGGGACACAATCTAGCTCAGTGCTCCCTTCTCCCAGCCTCCCAATAAGCAGTTAGAAATCAGTTGGAAATGGTGGTTGGACTGATTTCTTCTGCTAAGGTTAAGCAAGGCAATTCTCTAATGATGTTGTCTTTCCTCAACTTATTTTCCCCATAGGTTTGACTAAGGGATAGTAGGAGAAGCTTGATGTCTTGTAGTTATCAGGGATAGACGAAACTGACTTGTATGGCTGGACAGCTGAAGGAAACTTAGCTGAAGATCGAAGTGAGTATTCCTAAAATAATAGGCAGGCACAACTCCCAAAAGATGAAGGTTTACTGATAAGAGAGTAAGGGAAGGAAGGGAAGTTTTGTCAAGGATTAGGATAAGATTTGGGAAACCATGAACTGTTAGGTAGAAAAAGTCCCTCCCCCCTCAGGAGGGAGTGGCAAACTTTATAACTAGCTTGCTCTCAAAGCCTATAATTAATCATTTCTAATGTCTAAATAACTATATGGTAACAATAATGCTATTGCTGGAAAGGTCTAATTCAGCTAAACAGGCTAACTGCAGAGAAGAACCAAAATGGCTTTTGCCACCAGGCCTCCAAAGCTATCCAGAACTGGGATTAGCAAGCAGGGTGATCTGCTCACTTCCAACCCCAAGAACCAATTGCCCTTAACTGCCTTAAACTGCCCCCTAACCCAGAGTTCTCTAGTGGGGGGGCCCTTGAATTCTGGGTTGAGGCTTGACCCTGTATCTTGCAGGAATTCCACCCTGACATTTTCCATGTTACACACTCTTAGTGATCTTACAATCTCCAACGGATTCAGGAAATATTTCTATTCCAGTGACTCTCCAGTATATATATTCTTTCCTCATTCTTCTCTTAAGTTCCAATTCCATATCTCTGTTTGAATGCTATATATTTCCACCTTCATATTTCATAGATTTCTCAAACTCAACATATGGTTCACTGAATTCATTTTCTTGCTTTTGCATGTACCCTTTACTTGATTTTCCTATTTAAGTAAAGGGTACTATCATCCTTCTTTCAGTCATCTTGGTTTGAATCCAAAATGTCACCCTAGGCTTTCCTCTATCAATTACCCCATCATCAATCATCAATAAGTTACTTTCTAAATAACTTCTTTAATATTTTTCAAATCTATCCCCTTCACTTCACTAACATTATAGGCCAGGCCCTTATCACTTCTCAATGGAGTATTGTAATAGCCTCATAACTGGTCTTCCTCTCTCTAGTTTTTCCTCTCTGCAATCCATCCTCCACTCAGATACTCAAGTTAGACTTCCAATAATGTAAGTCTGACTATATAATTTTTTTTTACCCAGAAAACCTCAATATTTTGAAAAAATCTATAGAATCTATTGGAAAAAATACAAACTGCTTTGTTTGGAATTTAAAGACCTTCAAAATGTGCATTTGCATGATGACCATCATAAATTTCCCCTCTCATGTACATGATACTTTAATCAAATAGACCTATTTTCTATTCTGCTATAAGGTCCCATCTTCCACCTAGGGAAAAACTAAGAGAAGGCCATAGTTATGAAAAATATTCCTGACTTGAAATTGTAAGAGTTTTTAAGATACTTTCAACTCTGGTTCAGCTCTATGGCAGATAGCCAAAAGAAACAGGTTTATCTTTAATGTACATATAAATCCTTCTATAAATATGCCAATTGCTGTGTATCCCTTAGAAACATTAAAAATCTACTTGGAAAAAAATGTTCAGAATGCTCTCCTCATCTTCACATCTTTGAATACATAGCTCATTTCAGCATTCAATTTAAAAACCACTTTCTCCAAGAGATCCTTCCTGATCTTTATATCACCGATTATTTCACTATCCTCCATTGAAATACTTTTCTATTTATTTTGCATTTATTCTATTTTTTTTGTATGAACATGGGGTATTTCATGAATAGAATGTCAGCTCTTTGAAGGCAGGGATAGACTTTTTTGGTATTGTATTCCCACTATGTAGAGTGTGTGGGACAGGGTTTATGCTTAACCATTGCTTATATATTGTTTAATTGATGGTTGTTTTATAGTTGCAAAAATTCTTCCAGCGTCGTCTAAATCCTGAGTAGATTTAGAATAATGTTACTAAGGCCTTAAAATAATATTCATTTTCTTCAATTTATTTTCTTTTCCATACTTAGAAATGTTTTGCAGGTCCCAATTCCTCTTACCTATAAGCCTATCTTTGTGCTCCCTTCTTTGCCCTTGCCTCTCATTTTTCTGATTATTTGTGTTGAAGAAATATTTAATGATAATGGTTGTAAATTTGGTCAAATATTTTTTGTCTTATTTTAACCTGCCTTAAGTAAGCACACATGAAATGGACCTTTACCTTTTGGGATCTGGGATGGAATTGGAGGAATTGATTTTCTCAGTTTGGCCAATTCTCAAAAAAATCACCAAAGTCTCTTCATATTCCATTTGAGTGGTGTGATGTCTATTTAACATAACATTTGCTAATGTAGCATAACCCCAAAATGGGTATTCTTTTAAAGATGAAAGATACCTTATTCAGATAAAGATAAGTAGTTATTTATGTGTATATCTTATCCCCTTACTATATATTACTAGGCCTTTTCCAAACCTTGTATTTGCATGGCATATTATTATTGTATAATACCATTTGTGCTTGATCGTTAATGATGTGAACTGTATTCTATTACATTGAATTGAATTTAGCTCTACCTTTAACCTAATCTGCTTCCAAAGATTTTTTTAAAAAGTGAAATAGGAAAATAGTTTTTAATTGAAATCATCACATTTCTTTATAATTCCTTTTCACTTTATAAATATTTAGACAGAATAAAAGTTATAGTACGTCACATGGCCCTGAACTCAGAAGAAGATACCAAAAATACTATCCGGTATTTCTTCCTGCAGCAAAAATAGATTCTGATCTCAGAATTGAAATAATGAAAATTTATCATTAAAAATTAATTAAGCATTACCTACAGTCTACTAGAATATTGGTATGGTTTAAGAGAGCACTCATCTTGTGGTTTGGAGATCTGAATACTAATCATATACCTTGGCATTTTCTATGTGACCATTTGTAAATCATTTCACATCTAAAAGATTACATTTCTTTCCTACAAAATTAGCTGGTTGTGCTAGGTGATTTAATAATCCATTCTGACTCTAAAATTTTATGACTTGTTTAATTTTATCATAGCAGTTTTAAAGTTAATCTAGGAAGTAACTAGATGTCTCAGTGGGACTTGAAAGCCAGGACTATAGAGATGAGGTCCTGGAGTAAGATCTGGCCTCAGACACTTACTAGTTGTGTGACCCTGGAAAAAAATCACACTATCTAATCCTTACCATTCTTCTGTCTTTGAACCAATACTTAGTATTGATTCTAAGATCGAAGGTTAGTGTTTAAAATAGTTTAATCTACACATTATGAAAATGTAATATAAAATTATTTAACAAATTGACTGGAGAGACTAAATGATTTGTTACATTATGTATTTTGACATTATATTATTTCAACTATTTAAAATTTAGTCTTGTAGTAGCAAGGAAATAAGAAGAAAGCAAATATTGGGAATACAGAGAATAAATTCAGTTCAGAACTCTCTGACCTCTAGTAAAGGGAGTCTATAATGATAGATGGTGAATCACATATGTAGTGGTTTGACTTCATTTGAAGAAAGACCTTAAAAACAATTTTCCATTCTTTTTTCATTAAAATCTTTTTTTAAAAATATAATAGACTTCATATTGAAAATAAAGTAAAAGAAAATTCCAGATTGTTCTAAATACATAATTCCACAGTACAGATGTAAGAACAACTACAACCATCACAATAACAACAATAATAATAATAGGCATTTATATATAATTTTAATTAATATAATTTATTTATAAGTATCTTATTCCCTCCCACTTCTCCCTGCATCATAGACAGTATTAGCCAAGAAAAAGTTAGACATATATAAATTATGTCTTTTATGTTTCCTTCATTCTCTGAAGGTAACAATTACAAATTGTTCTCCAAGTATTAAATCTGTAGCTGTGTATAATGTTCTTTTTGCTACTCATTTCACTGTTCACTATCCCACATAGTTCTTTCCAGGTTTTTTAAACAATTAACTTGCTTATTGTTTCTTTTGGAATAGTAGTATTCCCTCTCAATCATATACCACAATTTATTTAGCCATTCTCCAAATGATCTCTCAATTTCCATGTCTTTGGCACTACAAAAAGAACTGCTATATATATTTTGGAACATATAGGTTCTTTTCCTTTTCCCCTGATATCTTTGGGAAATAGACCCCTAAGAGTATACAGAGTTTCATAACTCTCTGGGAATAGTTTCAAATTGCTTTCCAAAATGTTTGGAACAGTTAAGAACCCCACCAACAGTGTGTTACTATCCCCATTTTTCCACTTCCCTTCCAACATTTGTCATTTTGCCCTTTATGATATGTTAGCCAATCTGATGGATATAAGATGATATCTCAGAATTCTTTAGGTTTATATTTCTTCAATAAGATGTGATTTAGATTATTTTTTCCATACTTATATATGGTATTGATTTCTTCATTGAAATTTTCTATTCATATCTTTTGTCCATTTATCAATTGGAGGATGACTTTTATTCTTATACATTTGATAAAATTCTCTCTATATATTTAAATATGAGCCTCTAAATGAGAGGCTGCCTATAAAATTTTCCCCCACTAAAAATTTCCCCCCAAATTTTCTGCTTTTCTTCTGATCTTGGCAACATTTGTTTTATTTGCACAAAACTTTTTCAATTCAATTTAAAGTAATCAAAATCATCCATTTTATATTTCACAATTCTGTCCATATCTTGTTGACCCATACATTTCCCTCCTTTTCATAAATGTGATATATTATATATTTTTGTTCTTTTAATTTACTTATATCATTTTATATCTAGATCATATATCCATTTTCATTTTATATTAGTGAATAGTTTAAGATATTGCTCTATACCTAGTTTCTGTCAAACTGCTTTCCAGCTATCCTAATAACTCTTACCAAATAGTCTTTTCTTATCCCAGAAATCTGGATCTATGGTTTTGTCAAGTACTCTCCATTTGAAAGGGTTGCAAAGAAAAGAGTAAAAGAGATGATTCATAATCTGTGTAACAAATTGAGTACATTGTTAAATATTATGCTAATTGATAAGAGAGAAAAACCAATTAAAATGATCCTACAATTTGCTGTAAAATATAGCTAAAATTCAGTGTGTTCACTGTGTATGTTATGTGAAGGCTGACAAAATGCTTTGTGCAAAGTAAACACGTTGCCTTGTTACTAAAATTAATTGCCTTCAGCTGCATTAACAATAGAGTGTGATCAAGTAACATGAAAGCATTGGACAGATCAATAATGAGGCCCAATTAATTTTACTTTCTTCAGAGCCATCTCTCCAAGATTAATAAAATTCAGAAGGAACAAATGAGTGAAACGTTTAACTTAAATTGTGACAGAGCATTTAGAACTGTCATCCAAATGGGAAACATGCTAGTATCATTCAAACTTCTAAACAAGTTGAATAAAATTGGTATAATGAGGGGAAACAATAATAGCAGTAAAAAAAAAAGATGAGACCTTAAAATGGCACAATAGTTCTTATGCATCCACCAAAATAGAACTTGGACTTGTATACTTTTAACAATATAACACAGTGTGGAACAAATCAGGGTGAGATATGGGCTGACAATATTGTCAGTTCTGCTGGCAGGTAGCAGTAGTATTTAAGGAAAACATGCAGAGCTAAGTAAGACTTATGATTTATTCCTGGAAATCTCTTTTGTAAGTTGCAGAGAATTAGATTATCCTAATAGAGTGAGGGAGGAGTCCAGTGAAATTTGTAAGGTGTAGCTGGGCAACAGAAATCCAACACTCTGTGTCCCAGATTATATATTTCTCATATAAGCTGCATTTCTTTAGTCTGATGATTGTCCTTTTTTTGTATTTGCATAAAGGAAATTATTGTGATTTTGTAGTATTCCTAAAGTGATATTTGTGATTCTTTGTTGCAATATATTGGGAAACCAAACTGTCTAGACCTGGAATTAGGTGTTTGATGAAAAAAATCTACCTGTCCTGAGAATCCATTCCACTTCTTTAAGAATATCTGGATACTCGATAGTAGCCTGACCAATAGAGATCAGGGATCCTGATAGCCACATTGATAAATAATCAGAGATAGATTTTAAACCCAGAAGGCTTAAAAGTAGGAAAAATAAAATGGCAGAATTCATCTTTTGTTGGAGAAAAATTTCAATAATATGATATAAGCCTTGTAGAATCTGCCAAATCTATTATTTTCATTAAAAACAAAAGATTCAGCTGCATTAAGAGTCGTGCAAGCTTTATCATCTTTTTTTCTTCTACTAGACATACATGTTTATTTCCTGGTTGGCTAATAGCAAAAACTAACTGAAAGATTGACAATGCAAGTGAATCATGAAAGAAAACATTTCTGTGAATATGTAATTGATCCATCCAAGTTTTTATAGACCTTCATTAGTGCCTTTTAATGATACTAAGACCCTACAATATCAGTGTAAAACAAAAATAAATACTGTAAAGTGATTAATTTAGATTGTTTAATTGTCATGAAATGGTCACTTCATATCCACTTCTGATTATGCATTTTCCTCAAATCATTTTTACTACTGAGAATCATGAGATTAGTAATTTAGGGCTCAGAACGATCTCAATGACACTTTTAGTCCATTCTCTTCATTTTACAAATGGGGAAAATGATGTTCAGAAAAGTAAAATTACTTTACCAAATGATTTTCCCTGTGATTCCCAGGTTCACAAAGCTAATATATAGGAGATTAAAAAGTGAAGAATTATTTCAAGGCAAAATATATGGTGGCCTTGGTTTTCTTTTGATCCAGTGGTCTTTATTTTTAAAGCAAGTTTTCAATGCAAATCATTATTCATATCTCAAAGCCATTTTGTTTTAATTTTATCCATTGACATTAATTTATCCACCACTTGGATTATTCAGACATCATATTCTTTTTTTTTCCTTTGCATGGTTTCTTCCAGTCCATTTCAGGGCAACATTCTCCTGTTCTCTTGGTTTCTTTGTTTACTTATTGTTCTTCTTGTTCACTTATTAATCTTGCCTTGACAAACTTCATCTTTGGATCACTCGCAACTTCTGTTTCTCCATCCTCTGCCTTCACAATCGGGAAACCCTGATAATTTGGGCCACTAAAATTTTATGTTAAGAATCTCAACTGGGCCCTTACTGCTGTCAAGTCATCATTTCATACCTCCTAATTAACTCACTATCCCAAACTACAGCAGTTGTTTGAAACATTTTCACCCTTCCTCAATTCTCACACTGATCTTCCTTCCCCTACCTTCTCATTTGAAAACCTTGTATTGTATCTTGTTAAAAAAACAAAACAAAACAGACCATTAAGAATCTTTGAGAATTCCCCTTTAGTACCTTTAGCCACTATCTCCTCCTTCACCTCTGTCTCACATAATGAATTGCCATTCTTTTTTGCTAAGGTAAATCCCCTCTAAATGTAAGAGTGATTACATTTTATCCATTATTTATTTTCCAGCAGAGTATCTGTTCTATTTTCAACTCTCTTGCTTGTAATTAATCTCTCCTTGACTACTGTCTACTTCTTACTATCTGTGATCATGCCTATGTCTCTCACCCTCTCCAAACCCCAATGATCAATTTATCCCCTCTAGCTATAGTCTCACATCTCTTCTCTCCTTTGTGACTAAACTCTTTCATCAGAACATCTAAATTAGCTGCCTCTATTCCTTTCCCTCTCACCCTCTTCCGAATTCTATGCCATTTGGTTTTGGTTCTTATCATTCCGTCACAATAACTCATTATTAACAATTTCTTAATTGCCAAACTTAATGTCTTTATCATCATTTTTTATCCTTCTTGATCTCTCTGGGGCTTTGACAGAGTTGTCTACACTACTCTCCTTAATATTCTCTCTTCTCAAGATGTTTGTGACATTACTCTTGATGCTCCCACTTATCTGACCATTTCTTCTGAGGCTTCTTTCTGGTTCCATATCCAAGTCATGATTACTATGCATGGATTTCCTACACTGCTCTAGAGCCTATGTTTGTTCCCTTTCTATAGTCTGTTCCATTCAGTTTTCTATAAATTTTAGAAATGAAGCCTTTGTTAGAGACATTTGCTATAAAATTCTCCCCCTCCCAGTTTATTGTTTGCCTTTTAATCTTTGTTGTGTTGTTTTTGTTTCTTCAAAAGTTTTTTTTAACTTAATGTATTCAACATTATGTATTTTTATATTAACAATGTTTTCTATATCTTGTTTTGACTGAAATTCTTCCCTTATCAAATGTGACAGACAAACTTTTACCAATGTTTGTGGTATGTACACTCTTTCCATGAATCTTTCTTTCTATTTCCTAGGCAATTCAAGATAGTTTCAGTAATTAATACAATACATTTGCCTTGATAGCTACTAGCTATCTTGGTCCTCCTGACCTCCTATTTTTTCTATCTTATTTTCTCTCATTTCCCTTGCCCCTCCTTGGGGTCTCATGAATAATTTGGCAGGGAGGACTTGTCACCTAGACATCTTAATTATTTTAATTATTCCCTTCCAGGATTTGAATGTATTCAACTCGACCTTATTGATAGTCTTAAGTTTTTAAAACTTTATCATTTTATTCTTATGGTGAGTGTTCAATTTCTTTACCAGTAGCACTAGTAAGTGCAATAGCAATAGCAATATGAATAACAATAGTAGTAGCAATAGCAATAAAAATGGCAATAACAGTAACAATAATGGTAGTAAAAGCAAAAGCAACAAAAATAACAATTGCAACAGCAATAGCTAAAATAAAATAATTTGGAGCATTTTTATATGGCTATAGACAACTTTAACTTCATCCTCTGAGAAATGCCTGTTTATATCCTTTGATCATTATTCAAATTGATAACATTTTAAATTCAAAGATATTTTATTTTCTCAATTAGATGTAATACAATGTCAAACACATTATCTGAAATGATAATATCCAAATTGTCCCCCTTATCTCAAAGATGGTAAGTGATTTGACCTGTATTATACATGTGTTATCATGCAAAACATTCTCCTATATTGATCATTGTCTTGAGACAATACTCATGAAATAAAAACCCAAAACAAAACTGTAAATAAACAAATGTGGAAGATAATATGCTTTGATTTGCATCTGACTCCAATACTTCTTTCTCTAGAGGTTAAGCCCTTTAGTATTGTCCCAGATCATTGTATTGCTCAAAGTTGTTAGACACTGTTAAAGATAGTATCATGACTTAGTATTACTAGGGCCAAGGCAGCTTGACAAAAGTTCTCTTCTGCCACTCAACTTATCAGAATTAATATATTCCTAATAAAGTAACTAAGTCTTACACAGCTGATCCTAGTACAAAGTTGCTATTACTGTGTACAGTCTTCTCGTGATTGTGCCTATTTTCCTATACATCAGTTCATGTAAAGCTTTCAAACTTTTTCTGAAATAATTATACTTATTTCTTATGGCACAATAATATTCCATCACCAAAATGTATGGTACAATTTATTCAGCCACTTCCCAATTGAGGGAAATCCCCTCAATTTCTAATTCCTTTTCACAACAAAAAACAGCTTCTATATATATTTTTGTAAAAGTAAATCCTTTGGTGAATGATTTTTTATTCTAATCAATTTGACTCAGTTCTCCATATATTTGAGACAGATGGCTTTTGTGAGGCACACTCAATATAAGTGCTTTTTCTTTTGGTTGTTTCCACTGTAATCTTAGTTGTATTGGTTTTATTTATACAAAACCTTTTTAATTTAATGTAATCACAATGTTGTTTCATTAGCTAAGCTGGTGCTGGCTCTCCTGCTTCCCTGCCTCTGCCAAATACCTTAGACTGGGCAGGTCCTCTGCTCTGGGCTTTGCTGCCTCAGGCCCTCTTCTGCCACATGGACTACGTAGTTTCCTGCAACTCAGCTGGACCCTTTCTCTACTCCCTTGTAACCTCAGGGCTCTTCCTCCACAGAGGAATTCCTACAGCTCCAGTTCCTTCATTTGCAGATTCAAGTCTCTGTTGCCAAATGAGAGTTTGTAGGTTTTCTGCTTTCTCTGCCTTTTATATCTGTATTGAGTGGCTCAGCCTGGGCTCATTCCTATTCTGCAGGTTCATTGTCTTTGGCAGAGTTCCTGGGTGTTGAGTTGCTGCAAATTCTGCAGGTTCTTGCAGATGCTGCATTGTCTGTGCAATACTCTTCTGTAACTCCAGTGAGATTTTGTTCTTCCAGACTTAATTTTTTTGAAGTAATTTATTTTCTTTTCGTGTGTGTGTGTGTGTGTGTGTGTGTGTGTGTGTGTGTGTGTGTGTGTGTNATTTTCTTTTTGTGTGTGTGTGTGTGTGTGTGTGTGTGTGTGTGTGTGTGTGTGTGTAGAGAGAGAGAGAGAGAGTTGGGCATCTGCATGTCCTTTACTCTGCTCTCTTAGCTCCCAGTATGCTATCCTCTTTTTCTCTAATTTTCTAAAGTTTCTTATCGTTTGTTTTTCTATCCTTTTTGGAGCTCTTCCTGGGGTTTGTTTTGGCCTTTACTTCCTTACACCTGTTCCTTTGAGGCTTAACTCATTTTGATTTTTGTATTGCTATCCTCTTCCACCTTTTATTTTGGTCATCTCTTGTACTGAAATATTTTTCTAGTCATGCTTTTTCTTTGTTTTTGTCTCACTTGGAGGCTATTCCACACACCCCTTGATTTTGTCTATATACTGAATTTTGGCTCCACTCATATTTTGGAGTAAGTATGTCCCACACTTGTATTGTACCTGAGATAACCTGAGCTGTCTTGGTTTCAGACTGAGTGGTTTTCAGAGGCAGCCAGCTATTTGGAGTTTTGTAGATTTTCAGTTCAGCTGATCTGAGTTGGGTTCTGCCCAATCCTGACAAGGATAGATCTTCTTGAGCTGAATTCCTCCCCACAGCTGCCCGAGCTAGGTCATATAGCCTCTGTGCTAGCTGGACCATGCAAGGCTGTTTCTTTCCCCCTGTTGTCTATTCTGTATTGCATTGATTTCCATTCTTACCCTGCTGAGGCCATACTCACCCAGCTGTATTCTTTCCCCTGAAGCTTGGCTGTATCATGACTGAGTTATGCTGAGGTTTGTTCAGTGCTCTCTCCTTATACCCCAGTGAGTTCTCTCCTTGTGCCCCAGTGTTATGAATCCTTCTTGCCATCTCTCTATATTATTTTGTACAGGAGCACTACTTCACCCATTGTTGCTCTGGTATTCATTTTGAAGCATTACTTTTCTTCTTTGGTCATTTGGAGAGTGGTTGATGGACTTTGAGTATTCTTTACTTTGCCAACTTGGCTTTATCCATCCACTTCTATTGTCTTCCTTGTTGCTATTGCAATTGTTCTCCAATCTCCAATCCACATATAAGATTCTTTAAAAAATTGTTATTTTTTTACAAGGAAAAAAAACCAAACCTCACCTTCCATCTTAGATTCAATATTCTGTGTTGGTTCCAAGGCAGAAGATTGATAAGAGCTAGGCTATGAGGGTTAAGTGACTTATCTAAGGTCCCACCTACGAAGTGTTTGAGTCCAGAATTGAACCCAGGACTTCTCATTTCTAGTACTCTTTTTCAATCTATTGAACCACCTAGCTGCCAACTCCCCCCATCCCACCCCTGCCTCCATGTTAGATTCTTAATAAATATTTACTAACTAATTAAGTCATATAGCATCATTGGAAGAACTTTAATTTTAACAAAAACAATTTGTGTTTCACTGTGAAACTGGTGATTCTTGGAAACTATACAATTTCCAATGTTTTATACTTCCTAATTTCTTAGCAAATATAGACCATTTTTATTAATTTCACTAAAGAAATCTCTCTATCTCTCTATCAACCTACCTATCTGTCTGTCTGTCTCTCTACATCTTTATTAGTTCATCTAATTAGCTAGCTACTATCTGTACTGTTGAACCAATAATTGAATTATTGAATTGAATAAACTTCCAAAAATATAGTAATAATTATTTAATATGTATGTGTAAATAATGTATAATTATTAGCAATAATTATCATAATTTCTAAAATAAAAAGTAATTATCCAATTGGTTTTTTTTCTTATGCAGAATGTTAACCTAACTCATTTGAGTTGTTTGGGATATAATTAAGTAGAGAGGCTTGGTGTTTGGTGCAATTGATTTGATCAATATGTTGATCATTGTTATATAATTAATGTCATCCACAAATATGAACATCTAAAGGAATTCCTGAACTATAAGAGATTCTTCTTCTATATTTTCCTCTATAACTGTGACAAAACCTTGAGTAAACACATACCAACCTGTTTTATGGCTTTCTACTCAGTTCCTTGAATTTAAACATACCACCTCACCAACTGATGAAACAATTTTTGGTGGACTTTTCCCAAGCATCCTCTTTTTCCTCTCTGTATTTTTATACACATTCACATTTGATATTTCATGTTTCCTTCTATTTTTGTCATTCTTTTAACTTTGCTTTATTAGTTCTTGCTGTCTTGTGAGATCATTGGCTTCTATTTGCTCAATTCTGGTCTTTAGAGACTGGTTTTCTGCTATAATCTTTTGATTTCCCTTTTTGGTTTGGTCTATCTTGTTTTCCAGCTGTTTAATTTTGGTCTCCAATTTGCTTATCAATTCTTTTGATTTTGGGGCATCTTTCTCCAATTGGGAGTTTCTGTCTTTTAAACTGTTAATATCCTTTTGAGCTATTTCCCACTTTTCTTGCCAAATCTCTTCCATCTTTCTCTTGATTACAGATTTGAACTCTTCAAGAGCTTGTGACCAATTTTCATTTTTTGGGAAGGTTTGGATGTGATTTCTTGTTTATTCTCCTCTGCTCTCTGCTCTGTTGTCTGGATTTTTTTCGGTCTAAAAGTTATCGAGTGTTAAAGATTTCTTCTTGATCTTTCCCTTTGGAGGTTATTGGACATGGCTTGCCATTATTATTATTCTGTTTATGTCTTTCTCAGTCAGAAATCTGGTTGAGGCAGGCAGGCTTTCTGTCTATTGAGCTGTGGAGCAGTTTTTGCCTGAGTCACAGCACAGTGCTGCCCCTCTCAGCTTTATCCTCATACCCACAGTCTGAGCTCTTTAGACTCCTGGGGTCTCAAGTTTGTTGTTCTCAGGGTCAGGCCTCTGGGTGGCCCCCTTGCTTGCCTCTCTGCCTAAAGCTCCTTTAAGAGTCTTAGGGCACTGCTTCCACAGTCAGGCACCCCACTGCACTAGGTCCCCACCCAAGGTCTGTGCCCAGTGTCTGCACTCAAGGTCTGCATTCAAAGTCCATATTTTTTAGCCTCTTAGGGTCTTAAGTCTTGCTTCTCTCGGGAGAAGGCCCTCTTGATCCCAGGTAGCTGCCAAGAACTTAATGAATGACCCAAGGTTTCTCTAACTCCTGTTACTGGCTTTGGCACTGTAGGTGGTGTGTGTGTGTGGGGGGGGGGGATTGATCAGCTTGCATTTTTTAGTGAGAGCTATTTCACCCCCTTATAGCATGGAAATGCCCAAATCCCACATACCTTCAATGCTGCTCCCTATTGTGGGGTCCCTTTGTTCATCTGGATTTGGTTTTTGGACTCCTTTTTTTTTAAACCCTTGTACTTCGGTGTATTGTCTCATAGGTGGAAGAGTGGTAAGGGTGGGCAATGGGGGTCAAGTGACTTGCCCAGGGTCACACAGCTGGGAAGTGGCTGAGGCCAGGTTTGAACCTAGGACCTCCTGTCTCTAGGCCTGACTCTCACTCCACTGAGCTACCCAGCTGCGCCTTTTGGACTCCTTTTGAGGAGTCATGTGTAGGTGGGTTAGGAGAGATTAAGCATGCTGCTTCTACTCTGCAACCAACTTAACCTGGAAGTCCTACAAATACACATTTGAACACATTTTCCTCCAGAACTTTTTCTTCTTTTAGTATCTCTTGTGTTTCTTTTGCCTTTCTTTTACCTGGATAACCTCTTTTTATCTGTCTTCCTTTTCTGGGATGCCATTTATGTTCCTAAGGCTCTAATCAAATGTTTATTTTGTAGGCAACTAATTCTCCTTCATTTTAAATCTTTTCTTCCCCCATTTCTTCTGTTTCCTAATTTTTATTGAAACCTAACAACCCCCTGATGATATATCCTCTTTGTCTACTCTTTTCAATATTGGCTGCACATTTACTCATTCTCCTTGACTCAAGTGGTGGATGAAGAGGAACTGGACTAATCCTTGCTCCCCAATTCCACATCCAGTTTTCATCTTCCTCCATCCCTCAGTAACCTGTCTTACTCTGAGGTTGAAATTAATTATATCTGCTATGAAATCAAAATCCTCATAGTTATTGTCTTCAGACATCTTCCCTTCTCAATGAGTTTGATACTTGTCTCACAATTTTACTTTTTTCTTCAATTCCTGCCCTCACACCAGAGGACTTTAGACATATTGATTCTTCCTCAAATACCCTAATCACTCAGTTTCTTAACCTATTCAACTTCTATGAGCCATTCCCCCATCAACATTAGCCATAAAAAAGATTATTGTAACCCTGATCTTGCCATCAATTACAAATGTTACTACATCTATGTTTAAGATCTTTTTATTATATCATAATCAGTTGAATTTTTACCTCTCCCTCTGCTTTCCCTTACCAAACTGTGTTCTTAAACCTGACTGTGTTCCCCAATTGATAAATGGACAAGAGACGTGAATAGGCAATTTTCAGGTAAAGAAATCAAAACTATCAATAAGCACATGAGAAAGTGTTCTAAATCTCTAATAATTAGAGAAATGCAAATCAAAACAACTCTGAGGTATCACCTCACACCTAGCAGAATGGCTAAAATGAAAGAAGGGGAGAGTAATGAATGTTGGAGGGGATGTGGCAAAATTGGAACATTAATGCATTGCTGGTGGAGCTGTGAATTGATCCAACCATTCTGGATGGCAATTTGGATCTATGCTCAAAGGGCTATAAAAGAATGCCTACCCTTTGATCCAGCCATACCATTGTTGGGTTTGTACCCCAAAGAGATCATAGATAAACAGACTTGTACCACAATATTTATAGCCGAGCTTTTTGTGGTGACAAAAAACTGGAAAACGAGGGTATGCCCTTCAATTGGGGAATGGCTGAACAAACTGTGGTATATGCTGGTGATGGAATACTATTGTGCTAAAAGGAACAATAAACTGGAGGAATTCCATGTGAATTGGAAAGACCTCCAGGAATTGATGCAGAGTGAAAGGAGCAGAGCCATAAGAACACTGTACACAGAGACTGATATACTATGGTAAAATAGAATGCAATGGACTTCTGTACTAGCAGCAATGCAATGACCCAGGACAATTCTGAGGGATTTATGGAAAAGAATTCTACCCACATTCAGATGAAGAACAGCAAGAGAGGAAACACAGAAGAAAATCAACAGCTTGAATACATGGGATGATGAGGACATGTTAGGAGATCAAAACTACCACACTAATGCAACTATCAACAATTTGGAAATAGGTCTTGATTAATGACACATGTTAAAACCAGTGGAAATGCATATTGGCCAGGGGAGGGGGGAGGTCGGGGGGGGGTGAAGGGGAAAGTAAGAGCATAAATCTTGTAACCATGTTAACTTTTCTAAAATATAAATATTAAGAAATGTTTAAAATTTAAAAAAAAAACCTGACTGTGACCTTCAATCCCTGGTCTCTTCAGTTCTCTCCCAGGCCATCTCCCCTGTACTACCTTCTCTGCCATATTCTCCCCATCTTGACCCCCCAATGAACCACTTAAAGTCTACTCTGTTGTTGCTTGAATATCCAGATAACTTAACATATAATTAATGAAATCTAGTCAAATTTTAGCCTTGAATCACTTTTGACATTCATTACCTTCACACTTACATATATAATACTGGATGAAGTTGTAGTAAATTATAGAAATTTTCTGACTGAGTCCATTTACATTACATAACCTTAACTGTGTCTTACTACTGCTAGGAAAATGCTATTATATATCCTTTATCAGCTCACTATTGCACTCTCCATAGCAACTCTTCTAAGTCTTTTTATCACTTTTAAAACATCCCAAGGCTTCTCCTACTCCTACTCTCTTAAATGAGAATCTTATTTCTTATTTTACAGGGGAAATTGAGGCCATTCATCACAAGCTCCCTTTTCTCATCTCTTCATCTCCCATCACACAGATGTCTTCTGATACTTTCTCTTTCTTTACCCTTGTCTCAGATAATGAAGTGGCTTTACTCTTTGCCATGAACAAAGCTTTTACTTGTTCAAGCAATCCCATTTAATTCTGTCTTCTCCAATACATTGAACTTTTGACATCATCATTATTTAATTTATTTTCATTTTCTCCCTTTTGCTTGGCTCATTTCCAAATATCCATAAAATGCCCATGTTTCCTCTGTCCTGAAAAACCATTTATTGGATCCCTTCATCTATACTATTATCAATTATCTTATCTTCTCTTTTCAGCTAAACTCAAAATGTCCATTAACAATAGGTGCTTGAACTCTCTCTTGTCTTACTCTCTTCATAAACCCTCCTCTCAAAATCTGACTTACTATTTTTCCTCCAAAAACGCTCTCTCCAAAGTTACCAATTATCTTTTAATTGTCTAATCCAATGGCCTTTTTCTAATTAGCATTCTCCTTGGACTCTCTATAATCTTTAACACAATCATTCGCTCCTTGATATTCTCTTCTCTTTAGGTTTTTGGCAAGCCACTCTCCTAATCTTCAGACTACCTGTTTGACCACTTCTCTGTTTTCTTTGTTGTATCCTCCTCTAGATCATGCCTTTTAACTGTCCTTTTAACTGTCTCAAGATTCTGTCTTTGGTTCTCCCTCTCCCCCCATGCTATTTCACTTGGTGATCTTTGTCTCTGATGTATTTATTTACTATCTTTATGCTGGTGATCTCAAGTCTACCCATCCTGCTCCATTCTCTTTGCTGCTGTCCAAACTCACATCTCTGCCTTCCAGACATCCTAGATTGGCCTTCCAGTAGATATCTTAAGGTCAGTATATAAATAATAGAACTCATTTCTTCTTTTAAAGCAGCCTTCCTTTCTACCTTGTCTATTACTATAGAGGGAAATGTCATCTTCCTAGTCCCTCAGGCTCACATTATAGGAATCATCCTACAGACTTAGTGGTCTTCTCACCAGCACCTTCCATATCCAATTTGTTCCCAATGCCTGCCAATTTCACCTTTGCAAACTCTCTCATATGTACTTCTGTCTCTCAGACACTGCTGCTACTCTAAACTATAGCCCTCATTACTATATTCTTGATTTTGCAAAATAATCTGCTGGTTGTTTAACTTGTCCCAAGTTTCTCTCCATACCAGTCTATTCTCCATTCAGCCATTAATGATTTTCTTTAAATATAGGTCTGATCAAGTTATCCCTCTTTCAGTAAATTCCAAAGGCTTCCTATCATCTTAAGGATAAAATAAAAAATAGGTTTAGCATTCAAAACTCTTAGTAACCCTGCCTCATTCCCTCTTTCCATTCTTCCTTCACCTTACTCCTTTACTATTTACTCTTTGTTCCAGTGACACTGGCCTTCTGGCCATTCTGGCTATTCTACAGAGACATTGTGTTTTGGTTCTAGATATTTTCTTTGGTTGTCTCCTTTGCCTGTACTGACCACCCAGGCTTCCATTATGTCCTGGTTAAAATTCCTCCTGCTATAGGAAGCCTTCCCCAACTCCTTTTAATTCCAATGACTTCTGCATATTAAACCTATTTATACAGTATAAATCTTGCTTTGTATGTATTCATTTTCAGGTTGTCTTCCCTCTTAGGTTGTATGGGTCTTGAAAACAGAGACTATATTCCTACCTTTTCATTATAATACCTGGTACACTAAACTTTTTGGAAAAATACCTAGAGAAAGTACTAAGTCAATTATCTGAAGACTTGTCATGCTAAGTACAGAGATGTTTGTCACAAGAAGCTGAGGAATAGATTGCTAAAATTTTTAGCAATGGAAAACATGAAAAAATACAAAACTGCATGTAATAATTTGATGAATCTCATTTTTTTATTTGAAAAATGAAAGAATTAGATCAAATGATCACCCAAAGCTCTTTGACCTTTAGAATATTACATTTCTGCAAAATTTGGGTAAATCTGTAAGGATGGAACACTTTGATTACATTGGTAGTATAATGAATCATCCTCTGTAACATCATCTTTGAGTTATATATCCTAAACTTTGGTGAAAGAGATGACAACCAGATCAAAGACTGGTGAATCTATATAAATTTATGGAATAAAATATAAATAAGAAATAAGAAAGAAATCTGACATTTGTGGAGGAGAGGCCAGAGAACAAATCACCAGAAAGGAGCAAGCTATCCTTGCTGGAAACTTGTGGACTGCAGAGTAGACCAGAAGATCACTTTGTTTGCTTGTTGTCTCTATCATTAGATTGTAGGAAACCCATTTTTTGTTGCTGAAGGGAAGGTAAGGACTGCTTTTTGACTGTCTTTACATTGACAGAACTTTAGCACTGTGCCTTGAACATAATAGGTGCTTAATAAGTGCTTATTGACTGACTGACAGGCTCAATTTATGCAAAGCAGCCATGTTCTTTGGAAGGTTCCCTGGTAAAGGATTAATCCTTTCTTTTCATTTCCTTCTGGCCCTAGAAGATGACAATGTTCTCAGAATTAAGGCAAGCAAAATGACCAAATTAAGCATCTTTAGCATACAAAAAGAACAGAAAACTTCAACTGTTCATTTTTTTGACTGAAAACTTTCTTTAAGTATTGCTGCATATGATAGGCATCCTCCAAATAGGTTTTTTTGACAGAAACATTTGATATCATTTCCTGGTGAAGACATTCTTTTTTGTAGAATGCTTTGCCATTTAATTAAAATACTTTTTGAAAGGCAAAGTGGAACAGCAAGCAGAATAGCTTTGGATATGGAGTAAGGAGATCTAAGTTCTAGTCATGCTTTAGTAACTTACTAACTGTGAGATCATGATCAAATTATATGACTCAGAACCATTCCCATTCCACTGATGAAGTAGGTATAAATATTTACACTATTTACCTGGTTAGGATTCCAGATTTACAACTATAAAGGGACCTTAGAGCTCTTCTAGTACAATACTCTCATTTTACAGAGGAAGAATATGAGAGCCTTGTGACTTAAATTTAATCTAAAAGCAATGCTTCTTTCAAGATGGTTGTTTTGAGAAAAAGGCCTTTCAAACCTTCTACAAAAAGGCTACATAAAGGCTAATGGATTTTTCTTCGGTTTTGAAGAATGTGTTATAAGCCCTCTTAATTTTTTGTCTCCTACTTACCTCAATTACCTCCAATGAAAAAGAAAAAGAAAGGAAGAAAGAAAGAGGATATATAATGAGTATAGTCAGAGATTAGCTTATGATCATTTAAGGATAAGTTACTAAATTTAACACTGCAACATTACGTTAAGTATATTCCCATGCTAAGTATGGTTTTAAATTATTTCTGAAAGCTGAACTTTCCTTAAATGTTAAATGATATTTTATTGAAGTTAAGATCCAGATATTGGGCTGTGTGTTTCCTTGTGAACAGAAGGTTCTACAAATGATATGTGCTCTAAAAAGTAGTTAAATATCAGAAGGTTGAATTTGGAATCCCAAGACTCAGAGTACACAGAAAAGTATTAATCATTCCTGACCCTACTCATTCCTTTACATTTATGAAAAGGACACAGCACACATTCTTTACTGAAATGTTCCTTCTCCAAATGCAATGATGTTTCCCTGTAGAATTGCTTACAGATCTTCAAAAGCTGAAAACTGAACAAGATGATTTGACTCCATTCTGAAAACTTAAAGTATTTCACTAGCGATATTCATGTTAGGTAATTCCATCGAAAACTTTAAAATGGAAATAGGACATTTTGAAGACAGTTGATGGATGCTGCTCATTAATGTGATTAGAATGCCCTAAAAATCACCTTGTAATAATCTTCTCTGGGGGCATGATGGAGAGAACCTATTGATAATAAAAGAGATATCTTGGGCTCCAATTTTGTATGTTTATTTCCTTAAGTATTATTGAGGGAACTATATCAAGGAGATTATAGTAATGCCACTGACAATTTTCTGTATGATATTTGCATAATGGCCCTGTGAGAAATTATCAGGAAGCAAACATTATCTTTTGGGGCTTTTCATATATTCCCCAAACTTAGCACAAACATGATTAAAAATCCTTATCGATTAACAAATTTTTATTGTTTTTAAGTAATGGCTCATTGAGGTAGAATATGTCTGTAGCCTGAGGATTAGTCTCAACAAATTCAGAAAGGCTAATCATTGGACAGCTAGACTCCAAGGTATTTGATTTTTAAAAAAAATTAGCTATGATTATTTACAAAAACATTTCATAAGCTGGATAGGAATTGCAAATGTAGAGGTCAGATGTTCCATCACAGATATTTTGAAATAAGAAAATATATAGTGATATTGCTTTTTTTTAATGAAAAGTAAAACATTTTTCTACATTAATTCACTATGAAAGAAGTGGAAATGCACATATCTATATATGCCTGTAATATAGATAGATATCATTAACTGCTTGTGATTGTTTATTTTTAAACCCTTACCTTCTGTTTTAGAATTGATACTGAGCATTGGATCCAAGGCAGAAGAGTAGTAAAAACTAGACAATTGGGATTAAGTGGCTTATCTGGGGTCACACAGCTAGGAAGTTTCTGAGGCCAGATTTGAATTCAGCAACTCTAATATCTAGGCTTGGCTCTCTATCCATGAGCCACCAGCTACCCCTGTCTTCATGTCCTTTAATTATTTATAATTAAATTCAATGACTAGTTGATCTGCCTAGTTGACCTAGATTCAATGAATCAGCAAGCATTTATTAACCATTCACTATGTGCCAGGCATTTTCCCAGGCTCTGAGTAGGCAAATATGAAATTAAGTTAATACTTATTTTCTTTTTTAGGGAGAATTTATTTTTATTTTTATATTCATCACTATATATGTAACAAAAATATAATACATATAATTTGTTAAAATATTTAATAAATGATAACATATATGATTATGTAAGAGTAGCAAATTCTCATCCTAGGTATGTCCAAAATTCTGTTTCATTCTTTTTCCCTCCCTCCCACATTTCTTCTCTCCCTAAGAAAGGATGTAATATGATATAGTTTGTTCATATATTATCATATAATACATATTTCCCTGTTCTTCATGTTGTGAAAGAAGACACATATTGCTTATAATAAAGAAAAATTCATGGAGGAAATAAAGTGAAGAATGATATGTTTCAATTTACATTCTAATAATCTCCTCCTTCTATCAAGTGGATATCTTTTTTCCTCATTAACGCCTTGGAGTTGTCCTGGATTCTAGCTTTGTTGAAAATAATAAAGCCATTCACAGTTGATCATCATAAAGTATTGTTGTTACTGAGTACAATGTTTTCCTGGTTCTTCTCGCTTCAGTATGCATTACTTCATATGTCTTCCCAGTTTTTTAGAGATCATCTTGTTTGTCTGTCTTATGGCACAATAGTATTCCATCACAATCTTATACCACATGTTCAGACATTCCCTAATTGATGGATATTCCTTCAGTTGCCTATTCTTTAGCACCATGATAAAATGTGCTGCTATGAATATTTTAGAACATAGTTTCTCTTCCTTTTTCTTTGATCACCTTAGGAAATATACTCAATAATGGTATTACTTATGGAAATAACAAAAGTACTCATTTTCAAGTTTGTATGTCACTCAAGGAATCCAACCAATTATGAGAAGTAGTTAAGAAAAGCTTTAGAATAGGTAGCTTTTTGAAAGGAGATGTAATATATATTAGATTGTCAAACCTTTTCCAATACTCTAATTTTTTTTAATAACTAGAATGTAAGTTTTATTTTAAAATAGCTAAAAATCACACATAGAGTTCTATCTTTTCCTTTCTATATTATTAAAAATTTGATGCTCCCTTCAAAAAATGCATTAAAAGTTTCACTTTGTAGTTAATGATATGAAGGCTACTTCTAAGGAGTAAAATAAGATGTCATTCTTGATTTAGAGGATCTGGATTAACTGTATTGGGCAGGTCTGGGAAATTGGACCATCAAGAAGAAGATTGAATCCAGTACAATTGTAAAGAGTAAGGGCTGTTGTAGTATTACCTTTTCCTAAAATGACAGCAGCAGCCTTTCTAAATCAAAAACAGATTCTGAAAAGTTAACATTAAGATGCCTAAAGAACTGCCAGCAGTGGTGACAAGAACAAGCTAAAATGTCAGGAGAAAAAGAAAGTAGAAAAAAATCTAAGATATTCATTTTCTTTTCTGCCTCTGCCATGTTTGACATTGTTGATCATCCCTTATCCTATGACATTCTCTCTATCCTTGTTTTTTGTGATACTGACCTTTCCTCTTTCTCTTATTTTTCTACCTGATACTTGAATGATTTTTTGTTTTTTGCATGCTTCCTCCTTTTGTAGTCATGACTTACAAAGATCATACTCTATTGTAGTTTTATACTGCACACATATGTAAGTGAGGGACCATTCAAATTGATCAAAAAATCACTTCACTGCAAATAAAGTAATTAACAGGATGCTCTAGGCCTGATGTATTTATCAAGTGAGAATACCTGTACTGAATCAACAAATCAATCAAAGGCATTAGATAAGGTGCAAAAAGCCATTAGTCATTTGGAAATGAGAAAAAATGTTTCTCAGTCCTTGGATGAAATATAATGATAATACATGGAAAATTCATTAGGATTAATTGAAGAACTAGTCAATTCCATTAGGGCTTGTGCAAAAAGCTCAAGCTTGTTTTGAATCTAAATAGGAGGAAAAGAGATCTTTAAGCCAAGCTCCTGAGAAGGAACTGTTTGGTAAGAGTGTAGGGGTAGGGAGGACTTGTGTTTCCTCTCTTGCCATTGTCAGAGGATGACACTGTGAACTTCAAGATACAGGAAAATGTCAGTCTTCTCATAGTTATCATAGCAATATCAGGAGTAGCAACTGAGGGTAGAGTATGCATTGAGAGCTGAGTACAAATTAGAAACATTAGGGAAAGATAGATTCATGATTCTAAGAAGAATCTACTTAAAAGCTACATGATTCCCAAAAAAGAAATTCATGAAGCCACCTTGAGTTCAACATAAGGACTTCCAGTAGCTAGAATTTGTAAATTCCTTCTTTCCACATATTTCCTCTAAGGCAGAGGCTATGTACCCCTAGATTCTGTATGTACTTGTGGGATATTATGAATCTTTTTTGGAGAGATATGTTTTGTACCAGTTCATTGCACTTTTTGTGGTAGCAAAAAACTGGAAAATGAGGGTATGCCCTTCAATTGGGGAATGACTGAACAAATTGTGGTATATGCTGGTGATGGAATACTATTGCACTCAAAGGAATAATAAACTGGAGGAATTCCATGTGAACTGGAAAGACCTCCAGGAATTGATGCAGAGTGAAAGGAACAGAGCCAGAAGAACATTGTACACAGAGACCAATACACTGTGGTAAAATAGAATGTGGTGGACTTCTGTACTGGCAGCAATGCAGTGACCCAGGACAATTCTGAGGGATTTATTGAAAAGAACACTACCCACATTCAGAGGAAGAACTGCGAGAGTGGAAACACAGAAGAAAAGCAACTGCTTGAACACATGGGTTGAGGCAGACATGATTGGGGATGTAGTCTGGAAAATACGACACCAATGTGTGTATCAACAATATGGAAATGGGTCTTGATCAATGATACATGTTAAAACCAATGGAAATGTACAGCGGCTATGGGGGGAGGAGGGGGAAGTCGGGGGGTGAAGGGGAAAGTAAGAGCATGAATCATGTAACCATGTTAACTTTTCTAAAAAATAAATTTAAAAAAAAAGCCAAACTCCTATAGTAAATAACCATTTCTAAAACTAATTAAATCTGGGTCAATAATTAGTGGTGGACACAAACCAATGGGGGAGGTGGTCACTAGAGTAATAGTTCTAGAGAATCACTCCTTAGTGTAGCCATCTTGTACAAGTGGCCATTTTTCTACAGGCAACATCAAGTTGGGGTTCAGAATTAGAACCCCAAAGAAGCAAGGAGTCAGCTAAAAAACTGTTGGGGCAGCACTATATAAGGAGGTGGATCGTAGGCAAACCAGCTCAGTCCTAAGCATGGTTGAGAGGGTGAAGGGAGGTTTTGGGTACTCTCCATTGAATCCCTGTAATCTACTCCAGGATTGGAATTAGCCTGAATCCTCATTGCTGTGTCCAGTTGTACCAGCCTATCTTTATTATAACCTGCTTTCTGTAGCTTATATATTTCATCAATCAATTGCCATCAATGTCCACAAATCACCTCTGAAGAAATATAGCCACATAACACATTCTGATCAAACTAACCCTATCATCTGCAAGCTAGAGAGCAGAAGTTGTAGCCAAGCTAAGTGTGGAACCTCACCAGAGGCTTTCCCTGAATGGGGGACAGTCTAATTCCCACTCTCCAATATTTAGTATGAATTTTCCTTGAAACCTCTGTCCTTCTCCATCTTTCCTAAGTTCTCAACATCCTCTGTTATATCCTCCTTAGTTAATTAAAGAAATTACCAGTTATAAGAAGCAGTTGTCATCTTACTGTTCAGACCATCTTCACTCCATTGTATTCTCTATTTTTGTTAGGAGTTGGCAGTTGGGAGTGACTCCATGCTGTGGGAGATCTTCATAGGCTTTCCATACAACTTTCAGCCTGGGAATTGATCCCTAACAACCAGAGATATCTTCAATATTGGCTATTACCTTTCAAGCCATATTTTTCATCTAAGGATATCTAGTTATAGCCCACTAAGGAGCCATTGGGCATGGGGCCCTCTGTGTTAAGGTCTCTCTTTCAGCTTTTGCCTGCAGGGGGTTAGATTGTTACTGATCCAAAGACTGCCCAACCCCAGCAAGCTTAACCCTGCTGCTGTCAATCATTATGGCAGCCTAAGAATAACCTTAAATTAGATTATCACTAGATAAAAACTTCTTAGGTTATTTCTAGAACTTAGCAACACTTTTGAACACCTGATATTCTAGCTTGATTTGTAGATTGGAAGAATGATCATAGAAAGCCTATAATGAACTCAAATAATTCTTTCTTCTGAATTGTAAGACTCATAAGCCTACTTACTACCCTACAATATTTCTTCCTTCATCCTGGTTACCTAGTAAGTCAACAAGTATTTATTTAGTATTTACTATATGGTAGGCACTATGGAAAGTGGTGGGAATACCATGAAAGAAAGAAATAGTCCTTGCTTTCAAGGAGTCCATGTTCTAATATTCTAATGTGGGAGATATAGTAAATAATTATATACACATGTATATAGAAAGACATAAACACAGAGATAGAGACAGACACAAAGAAAGGCAGAGACAAAGAGAGAGACAGATAGAGACATAGAGAGAGGATGGATGATATGGACGGTAATCTTGGAAAGTCACAAGCAATTAGAAGGATTAGAAAATTTTACTTTGAAATGTGGCATTTGATCTGAATATTGAAAAAATCCTATAACTCTGTCTCTTACTGTCTCTACCACTAGTAAAAAACAACCAGTTTCTTCTTTATTGTTAATAGCCTCATTCTCCAGAATTAAAACCATAGAATGATAGTTAATTCATCTAGGGTTTCAACTATCTATAATATTGATAATGTCGCTCGTGTTTTTTGTCTTCATAAATTCTGTGGGATATATAACTCTCAGCCTTCAACACTTCACCAGGGAATATTCAGACTTCAATTTAGTTAAACAAAAATCAATTCAAATTGATTAAGATAATATTAACAACTACCAACCTACATATGTATTTTTCCATCTCTATAATACGGTCATTTCTTTCATTTGATTGCCTCCCTTAAAAAAAAAAAAGAAAATCACTGACCATGCTAGCCCCTAAACCTAGACAAGTCTTTTAACTTCTCAATGAGTCAGACAACTTTCTAAGTATATAATTTTTTAAAACTCTTACTTTCCATCTTGGAATCAATACTTGATATTGGTTCCAAGGCAAAAGAGAGATAAGGGCTAGGCAATGAGAGTTAAGTGACTTGCCCAGGGTCACACAGCTGGGAAGTGTCTGAGGCCAGATTTGAACCTAGGACCTCCCATCTCTAAGCCTGGCTCTCAATCCACTGAGCTACCCAGCTGCCTTCTACGGGAATGCTCCTCAGCCTGGGTACAAGAAGATTTTACCAGCAGCTTCTTATGACAATGAAATCACAGATCTTGTAAAAAATAAAAAATGAAATCCTCATTAAATGCATGAAATTTAAAAATTACAGAGAAAATCACGGATACTAGAGAAGCTGTGATAATGAACACTAAAGATAATGATTACAGTTAACAATCATTCAAGAGCTAGTCACAATTGGGGGAAAGGACATGCTGAATCACAGAGTAAATTAAAGAGCATTGAATGCTTTGTCATTAAAACAGATCAATACTTCAATTACTCTATGGATCCACAATTTCATGAGGTTGAGTTGGTAGACTCTTTTCTCTTAAACTGGAGAAATTGAAACCATTCCATCTTTTTCCATGTTGTATGATTCATGTTTCTAATATTTCTAATTCCTCCATTAGGGGCTCTATTCCATGAACAAGAAAATATTTTATTCTTATAATATTTTATGAATATTAGTAATGTTCTTGATGTTTTCCCATGCCTAGACTTATTCATTTTCAGGGATACTTGATTATCCCATCTTTTCCTGTCTTTCAAAAATTGCCCACCCAATAACTCTCATTTAACCTTCAATCTTTCTCATCAACTAATTCCTTCTCTTAAAAATGCACCTGTCTCATTCCTCCATTCTTCAAAAACCTTTACTATATATTTAAGATCTCCTCTCACTATTATTCAACATCTCCCCTCCCTTTCCTAGAATAACCTAATTCTGTTTAATAACTAAAATGCAGAGTTATCCTCTTAGTCTTTTTATCCTCTCAATTAGAGGTAATATTGTGTTTTAATGAATAAAGAGGTTTTTTTTCTTGGGGTTGGTGGAAATAGAAATGATACATTCTCTGCAGGGCACTGACACTATCTCTCTCTTGTTCCCCATACTTGCTGGAAGCAAAACATTTAGTTCTATCTCATTCTTCTTCCTATCATAGTAAACTATAGTGGAAATTATCTGTTTTGTACACCTGTTTACTACCACAGCCTCAGTTTCTGGGGATTACTGAGAGAAGTTTCATTTGTAGTGGGTTTAATTTTCATTTCTCATGTTCAGAATACCCTACTCACTATTGCTTTTGACCCAGAATTAATGGAGCTCTGCCACAATAAACCTGAATGCCAACAAATATTCCTTTAAGCTATTGTCAGTTTGTTCTTAATTATTCTTCTTACTTTTACTTATTTCCCTTATATTTTTCTTATGTTTTCTTCTTCTAATCAGATTATGGTAGCTGAATTCTATCTGTTAATGCTGCTATACTCCTGCAGTGTCTTATGAACTTATTTATTAATGAGAAGGAAGACTGTAATCATCTCCAAGTTCCCTTTTAGGTCTATACCTTTGATGCTATGATCTTTCCACTTAACTGAATATTCATTCTATATTCTTGTTTCATTTGTAAAAAGGATGTAAAGTTAATACAATTACTTTTCTATGGTAGCATATCAGTTAAGCTCATTAACATAAAACAAATCAATAAAATTTCATTAAATAACTACAATGTATAAGGTTCTTTCATGCTTCAAGGCATCTTAGAGATGCTCACATCCAACTTCTTCATTAAGGATGAACTCACTGAAGGATAAAAACACTGAAGGAATATAGCAGAAACAGGGATCCTCAAATCTGATATTTCATTAAGCAGAATACAATATCTAGGTGAGAAAGTGATGTGAAAGGCATTGAACACTTTAGGAGAAAAGAGAAGGCTTGGATCATTCACTCATAAGTGTGAAATAGGAATAAATTTAGGAAAAACATACTTGCCATGTAGTAGAAAGTTCTTGGTTATTATCCAAAGACCCTGGTTATGAAGGGAGGCAAAAATCAATCACAGGTTTACTGACAAGCAGCAAGAGTAAAGATGGCAGCAGAAGCCACTGCAGCAGGAATAGCAGTGTCAGTGTCAGATCAGGCCAAGATGGCAAAGAAAGAAACACTTAAGTCCTACCAATCACCCTTCAAATGATCACAGAGGAAAAAAAAAGATGCCTCAAAATGAATAGTGGAGCAAAAGAACCAACAGAAGAAGAGAGTCAGCAGTGCTTCAACACAGAACAAAGAACAAAGAAAGATTTTTCTGACTAAAGTGCAAGGATAGAGAGAACAAGCCTCAGCAAAACTTAGATATGATCTAGCCCAAAAGGAAAGAGCACAGCTGGCTCAGTATAGCCTTATCAGGGTAAGAATGGAAATAATTGCAAAACAGAACAACAGGGGGAGGAAAACAGCCCTTCATAGTCCAGCTAAAACAGAAGCTGAGTGCGACCCAGGTCAGGCAGCAATGGGAAGAACTTAGCTCAATAAGGTCTTTTCTCATCAGTATTGGGCAGAACCCAATTCAAGGGAGCTGGACTGAATAGCTAAAAATCTCCAAAGAGCAGGTTGATTAGGCCACCTTTGAAAACCATTCAGTCTGAGGCCAAGGCAGCTGAGCTTATCTCAGGCAAGTTATAAATTTGGGACAGTATTCTCTTCAATCTGGGATTGGAGTTGAAATTCAGCATGTAGACTAATCAAGGGGAAAATTACTTCAAAGTGATAAAAAGACAGAAAATTTCCTGATGCTGGAAGAATATTGCAATAAGAGGGATGACCAAAATGAAAGGTTGGAAGAAGACAGTGATACAAAAATTAAAACATATGAAGTTTAAAAGGAATAGTAAAAAGAAGACAAGACCAAAATAAACCTCTGAAAGAGTTAAAAAATTATAGAAAATTATAATTTATGAAAATTATAAAGGAAAGCTATAGAAAAATATTTTAGAAAAAAACTGATTGAATAAAACAGTTCCCTATAAAATGAATACAATACCTCAAACAGGAAAATAACTTCCTAAAAAAGTACAAAGTCTCTAAGAAAAAATATGGCTGCCTAAATAATAGAAATGGAGAAATGGAAGCTTAAAACTTCATGAGACATCAAAAAAGAATAAAACAAATTTAAAATAAAATTAAATGAATTAATTAAATTAATTATATATGTGTCATATATAATTATAAATGAAAATAAAAAAATGAAAATGAAATAGAAGAAAAATCAAAATCTCTCATTGGAAAAATGAATGACCTTGAAAATAGATTCAAGAGAGGTAATGTAAGAATCATTGGATTGCCTGAAAGCTTTGATCAAAAAAGGGACTTGCGAACAATATTAAAATAAATTATTAAGGAATACTGCCCTGTTATTTTAGTACAAGAGGAAAAAAACAGAAATTGAATGAATCCATCAATCATGTCCTAAAAGACATCCCATATTTAAAAGTTCCAGGAGTATTATAGTCCAATGCCAGAAATCAAAGAAGTCAGAAAAATTCGAATATTATGGAACCACAAGGGTTATACAAAACCTAGTAGCTTCTACATTAAAAGATCAGAAGGCACGGAATATGGTATTCTGAAAGGTATAATATCTAGGCATATAACCCCAAATTCCCTACCCAGAAAAACTGAACATAATACTCCAAGGGTTGAAATGAAATGGCGGCATTCTAGGCATTCCTGACAAAACAGTCAGACTTAAAAGCAAATTCAATGATGAAATTCAACACTCAAAAGGATCTTTAAAAAAAATCAAGTAATCATATCTCTGAATGAGAAAGTGGTAACTAAGATACTTAAGATTTCTCTAGTTTGAGAGATACCTAAGTACTATATATATTTCAATCAAAGGAAACAATGGGGTTAAACTGATTGCATTTCTTGCATGGGAAAGTGATAACTAAAATACTTAAGAGACAGAATGAGATACTAAAAATACTTTTAAATAAAGGTATTCAATGAAACAATGGGGTTAAACTGATTACATTACTAGTAATAAGGGGATAATAAAGTGATAATTAAGTTGCTCAAGATAGCTATGTTTCTTCAAGATACATAAAGTACTTAGGATGCTAAAGTCCTGAAGATATTTAAGAATTTATCACTATTAGAACTGTAAGAGGAGCATATGTAGACAGAGAGCAGGGAGTGAGTTGAATATGATGGAATGATATTAAAAATAATAAAGAAAGAGGAATAAACTGGGAAAAGAGAAAAGGAGAGAAAGTTGGGGTATATATTTTTTCACATGAAGAAGCATGCAAGAGTCAATATAGTAGAAAGGAAAGTGAGGCGGTGGTAGGACATTCTTTAAGGTTACACCCATTAGAATCGGCACAAAATAGGAATAACATTCACACTTAGGTATAGAAATCATTGTAAATAGGAATGGAATAAACTCACACAAATTGCAAGAGGTTAAAAGAGTGTATCAAAAGCCAGAATCTCACATATGTTGTCTACAAAAAACTCATGAAAGAGTAAGGGTAAGGGCCAGAACAAAATCTACTATGTTTCAGCTAAAGTAAAAAAAAAAAAAAAAGTACTATCATATTATAATACTATAAGAAATTCAAACAGACAAAAGGAAAGAAAAGAAAGAAATAACCAGCAGGATAGTTTCAGGAAAACCTGGAAAGACTTAAATTCAAGCAAAATGAAGTAGAACCAAGGAAACACTGTACACAATAACCAAAATATTTTATGGATGATCAACTGTGAAAGACTTAGCTACTTCAAACAAGACAAAGACCCAAGATGATTCCAAAGGACCCCTGATGAAAAATGCTATCCATCTCTAAAGAGAAAACTAATGAACACTGAATATAGAATGAAGCATATATTTTTGATTTTATTCTCCCAAATGGCATGTATGTATGCTTTCTTTTGCAAAATGGCTATTATGGAAATATTTTTTCTATGACTTTACATTGTAATAAATAAAAATTAATCTTAGAGACTTTATACTAAATTTATATGTATGTATTAGTAAAGAGAAAGAAATAGAAAAAGATGTTACCAGAATAACTACCCAAAGTCTCTGACCTAATGCTTCTGCTTTTTCAAGACCTAGATTCTCAAAGAGCCCTAATCCATTTCACAAGTGGCAGCATTGACCAGCTAAATACATGGTCTAGCCAGACAAATTAAGGCCACCCAAGAGTGGGCTTGAGTTCATGAAGGTGTTAAAGCCAAAGAGCTCGTTCCCATTCATCCTGATTTTTATATGTTGCCCATGATGTTATACCTATTTGGCTTTCAACTGGAAAGTGTGAATCATGTGTTCCAATATTCAGACATATAATAATATCATACCAGTGGGTCAGAAGTCATGCAGGGTGATTTCCACCCAACAATTTAGGAAGTCAGAAACTATACTGTCACTCTGCATCCTACCTTAATGTGCATATGCCAATTACGAGTGATATTATTATGTTAATTTTACACAACATATATAACTGAAATACAAAAATATCAACTTTTCAAGTATGAGGAAAAGATGAAAGGGAGGAAGATAATTTAGAAATGAAAGTTTATAAATATTAAGATTGAAACATTTACATACAAATTGTTTTATGAAACACTCAAATTTACCTTTGTCCTATGGGAACTTGCCTTCAAGAAACTCCCAAAGTGCCCCTTGTTCCAGATTGAACAATTAGCTATTGAGGACCTATTAAGCACCTTAAATAGGGGTGACACAGAGACTCAAATCTTAAGTACCCTTTTTTGGTTTCTTGCTTTCTCTTATTGTATTTTTTCATCATGCTTTGTTTTGTTAAATATTGTCAACCTGAAAAGTAATTAAAAAGAACAAGTCCTTTAATCAGGAAAAGGGAGAAAGAATTTTCTTGACCACCACACAGAGTCCCATGCACACAAAATACTACCCGAGATACCTAAACTTTAGGCTATAGATTCTTTCCCAAGCCCCTATATAACTATCATGCTATTTCTCTAGTTATATTCCCTGGAGAATATATAAGTCTTATTTCTTTAGATTGATAGAAATCTCCATGAATTCCTTATTTTGGACATGCCTATTTATGGTGCATTTTCCAGAGACATTGTTCCCAGAATCTCAGAGTCAGACTCTTCGGGAGAAGGGGATAAGAAGAAAAGTAGATGAAGTAGAGGATGGAGGTAAACACATTTTTAACTATCATAATTGTGAATGGAATTGGATGAACTTACTCATAAAATGGAAGAGGATATTAGTATGGATTACATTATAGTGTTTACAAGAACACATTTAAAAAAGAAATATACACACTATGCTAAAATAATATTCTGGAACAGAATCTTGTTAAAAATATAAATTTACCATTTATGATCTCAGACAAAGTAAAAACAAACCTTGTACTTATTAAGAGAGATAATCAAAGTAACTACATTTTGCTATGCTAAAAGTTACCACAGAAAATGAATGAATATCAATACTGAACATATATTCATGAAATAGTATAGCATCCAAATTCTTGGAGGAAAAGAATGCATTATAGTAAGAAATAGATAGTAAAACTATAATAGTGGAAAATTTCAATGTGCTTCTCTCAGATATAGATAAATTTAACCATAAAATAAATAATAAAGATTTTAGGGGCATGAATTTTTTAAAAAGTTAACTATAAACCTCTGGAGAATACTAAATGAGAATAAACAAGAGTATACCCATTTTTCAGATGCGCAAGATACCATCATAAAAGTTGAACATATGAAATCTTCATAAATATATGGAGAACAGTAGAAGTATTAAATGTGTCTTTTAAAAAATAATGCAATTAAAATTAAATTTTATAACAAAATATAAATAACAATTATATTTTATGAAGCAATTTTGAAAGATAGATTAAAATTATTTGAAACCAAAAATCTAAGCCTAAAGAATGAGTCAAATAAAGCACTAAAGATAATGATGAGACAAATATCAAAATTTTGGGGATGCAACTAAGAGGAAAAATAACTGTAAATTCTTATATCTGTTAAAGAGAGAAAGAGCAGGTTGATAAATTGGCTATACAACCCCAAAAGACCTAGAAAAACAAAAAATTAACCCCTCCCAAATAAACACCAAAATGGAAATTTTGTATACCAAAGGAGAGTGGTAAAATTGAAAGTTGAATGAACAAGCATTTCTGAAATCTTGGAAAAGATTTTAATTGCCCATTAATTTTTTTTTATGTTCCTGAGAATGTTTCCTGAAATTAATACAATAGTTTTTTACTATTTGTTATCATTGCTGCCTTTGTTGTTTCCCTCTAATCACCTGCTAGAAATTAAGTTGGGCAAAATTGCGTTGGAGAACCTTTTAGAAATTCCATGATCAAATTTTACCTTCAAACTTCCTGTAAGCCCCCTGCATTACCCCAAACAGTGGAAGAAGTAAGTGCTTGCATTGGGCTGCTGGATGGAAGGGTGGCAGGGCATGTGGATATTATCCTCAGGTGCTATGGAGAACAGGAATGGAGCAGCTCCCTCCAGCACACCAGGGCATGCATGCAACATCTTCATCAACATGGTCCTATGTTATAATGCCTTACTTTTCAGGATATTCCAATTTAACTGCTTATTTAGACATTGCCTCATATTCTTTACATTTCCATGACTCTTTCCCACCATTAATTCTTTTCTAGCTTGCTTTGTAGGTAGATATGTTAATTTTCATTCTCAAATAACAAATTATTATTCTAACCATATGCAAACAGCTATATATTATAGCTATGCACCAAAGTATGGAGTCAAGAATGAGATGTTGAACTTGGATTCAGAGGGAATATTATTTGAATCCTGCCTAGAAAATTTCTAGTATGTGACTTAAAATGTCATTTGACTTCTTTCTAACTCAATAACTTCATTTAAAAAATGAAAATAACAATAACAGTATCAATGGCTTTATGAAATTATTGTGAGAATTTAATATGATACTATTAATGAAACATTTTTTGAAACTTAAAACAATATATGCATGATTTCTTATTTCTTTTTCTTTTTAATATAGGTAACAGATTTTAGATTTTTAAAATGAAAATTAGAAATTGAAAGAGATGTCAGTAAGAACTTTATTTAACTGAAGAATTAGTCTAGTAATTGTAATTTTGTTAGGATTTCAGGCTTTTTTTAGTTCCTCCAATAATCACTTTCTTTTTGTTCAAAACCTGTTCTCATTCTATCTCTTACGAGATGAGTTTAATGATTTAAGTTCAATAAAATAAAATAATTTCTACTAATGTAAACAGCAAGTAAAAAAGATGCATTAACATGTGAAATTACAGTGGGACAGTGAAGCTTCCACCTGCTTTGAAGAAGAAATTTCATATTCTCTACCTCATCTACTCTGTAATTATAATCATTAACACCATCATTAACTAATGAGATGTACTCTGGAAGTGTTTAATTTGTAGACTGATAAAAGAAACTAAATATTTCTACATTAAAAGAAAATATCTTGGTCTTAAAAAAAGCCTTGCTTTTTCTTTCCCTGCTACTAGACAAATATAGATTATAACCAAGAAAAAAATGAAAAATTGAGAATATTAGCCAAAAGCTATTTAAACTACTAAAATCTGTTAAAGCTATAGGAATTCATAACTTTTTTTTCTTTAGTAAGGGCAAATTCAATTTTTATTTCATATTAAAATAAATATTTTCAGAAGTAATTACTGAGGTTTTAAACTACAGATCAAATATTTCTTAAAGCAGTATGTGCCATTATATTGAGAAAGATTAAGTCTTATTTACAATAAGGACAAACTGTACCTTGCAGCAGATATAAAGCAGACCATTCTTTTTGATAGAGCTTAGAGCCATTCTACTTAGTCTCCTTCAACTCTAGGTTAGTTACTCTAATTGGTTAGAATGACATGCTAATGCGGATTGTACTGTGTTCCATCTTCATACAGTAGAATGCTATTTTATTAAAATGCTACAGACTATGTCCTTAATTCTCTTGGCTAATCATGTCATAGTTGTTTTTTGTTGTTTTTTTGTTTTGTTTTGTTTTTTTTGTTTGTTTTTTTGCCATTGGTCATAATGAGTTTGGAGGAGGGGAACCTTTCAAGGACAGCTCAATGCAACAGGAAGAAAATAATAGATTCAAATGAATATACCCTACAATACAATGATGGGTCATTAACATTTTTCTGTGTGAAGGATGACATATTCAAATGTTTGTTTGAAAATATATTAGTATCTAGATTTTCAGGTTGATTACTTTTTGTTTTCTTTCTTTCAGATATAGTGTAAAAAGGCATTCAACCTTGGAGGCTCAATAGGAAATGAATCTGACAGGTAGCCAAGAAGGAAATAACATATGGTAAGAAAAAGACCTTGCTAATATTCTGGAAGAAAGGACTATATTTCAGGAAGTCAGATATCACTAACCTGTTAATTCCTTTAAAAATTTGGGGCAAATCATATGCTTCTAATCCTTACAACTGTTTTTCCTTTTTTCCTTCCTTCCTTCCTTCCTTTTTTCCTTCCTTCCTTCCTTCCTTCCTTCCTTCCTTCCTTCCTTCCTTCCTTCCTTCCTTCCTTCCTTCCTTCCTTCCTTCCTTTCTCTCTCTCTCTTTTTTCAAAACTGTTTTTATGCTTTTGTTGTTTAAAAACAACAGAGTATCAGAAGTCAGTTCAGGGCACACAGCAAATGTTTTTGGTCATGATGAATTCACTTTGCTCACAAACTATAGTTTCTTTGTGTGTCTCTCTAGAGACCTTCCCCCAGGGCTTAGAGTGAGTACTCACTGCAGCCAAATGCTGGGAATCATGGGCTCAATAGGGAAGCACATAGTCTGCCTAAGCTTTGCATCACTGAATAACTGGCAGGAATCATGGGCCCTGACAAGAAATGTCCCTTTTCAAAATGATTTATCTCTTTTTACATGTAGGCAGCTTGGCAGAAATTGAAGGAGGGGGATTCTCTGCAACATGGAAAAAAAAAGACCTTTGGTGACATGCCTTTGTTTGCCTGAAGGGGAAAAAACACATAAGACTATGTTTAACATTCATAACAGAAGTAAAGAGTTGGGATAGTTATTGTGTCTAGAGACTGAATGTAGATTGGCACTATATTAGGAAAATCTCATTGTTGAAGAATATAAATGGTCCTACTTAATTAACAGAATAAAGCCAGTTTTATTATTCAGTATATATTGTGAAAGTATACTTATTAGCACTATAGGCTGATAAAAGAAATGAAAACAATCAAAACTATAATGATGCTATAAGAAAAACTGAAATAATGAATCAAAGGTATGAATATCATTGTTTTCTTTTTTCTCTTCCTCTTCCCATTAGCCCTCATGCCCAACAGTACCTGTTTCAAAAACTACTATTAATATGATACAAGAATGGGTTTGTATATATAGTTTAAGTGGTAATCTCTATTGACATATAACCTGGAGGGTGAAATGTAGAATATGCTTAACTGGCTTTAATGAGAATTCATCCTAAAAATAAGATAGGAGTCTTCATAAATATTTTGTTGATAATTATTTTAAAATATACAGGCATAAGAATAAAAATGTAAAAGGATATGAAGGGAAAAGAGGGAAAGGGCAAAGAATAAAAGGCATTTCAAAACTGGAACATTAAGCTTATAGCCAAGCTAAAACATGGAAAGCCCATAAATGCCAAAGAGGATAAGACAATTTCAAGTGAATCACCTCTGAGAGGGCTTAATGATCATTTAATGCTTACTGTGGTTTTCAAGGGATTAGATAAGATATTTTCTTTTCAGGGACGTTGGGAAAGAGTTTAACATTTGATTATTTTGAGTTTCAGTAAATGAACTTAATAAAAGCCAAAACAAACAAGCAAAATAAACATTGTATGTGCTAGGGCCTGACATGTTTGTTATGTATTTATTTCTGGGTACTACAAGGCTTTGGTGACTTATTTGCCATTTTATAGCATGTAAATTCTTGTGTTAACTGCTCTTTGGATTTATAATGCCACAAAGTATTTCACAATACTATATGTCAAGGATACTAAATATTGCTTCTGATCATTTTTCCATATTCTATTTCTTGACAAGAAATCATTCCTTATTTCAAAGTATGAGAGATAGAAGAGAGTTACAGATTAATTTGGCCTAAACCTTTCTTTTGCAGATGAAGAAAATGGATCAGAGAAGCCTAGTAACAAGTTCAAGTTTGTATAGTAAGTTACTAGGGGAGTTTGGCTCTGAATCTAGGCTTCCAGCTCTAAAGCCAAGGTTTGATTTTATGTTTGCCCACTGTTTCATACCACTTGTTAGATTCTGGGAGCCTATGCAATATTTCAATTTTAACATAGCCAGGAGAATCCGAGAAGAAGCTACAATAGAAGTGAAACCAGCTTGATCTATATTTCCAGCAGGGTATTTATATTGGTGTCGATATTGTTGCTTGTTCCTCATTTTTGAGGAATACCAATGATATCAGAAGATGATCTCTTGATTTATGTGTAAATTTGGTTTAAGTGAAGCAGAGTTGCATGAAATCATCAGCCTCACTCTATGAGTTATTAAAATCCACTGACACCCAAAGGCCCATACAACTGTGGATATATTTTGACTCAGGATTACTACTACTAGGTCTGTATCCAAATGAGATCAAAGATAGAGGGAAACGACCTAATTGCACAAAAATACCTAGAGCAATTCTTTTTGTGGTAGCAAGGAACTGGAAACTAGAGAGATATTCATCAATTGGGGAATGGCTGAACAAGTTGTAACATATATGATTGTAATGGAATATTATTGTACCATAAGAAAAGATAAACAAGATGATCACCAAAAATCTTGGAAAAACTTATTAAGTGATTGTAAAGTGAAATGATCAGAACCACAAGGATGTTATACAAAGGAAGAGCAATAATGCATGGTGATCAGCTGTGAATGAATTAACTATTATCAGCAATGCAAGAATCCAGGACAAGAATCCAGCCTCTAAGAGGCTCATGATGAAAAAGGCTATTCACTGCCACTGAAGGAAGTGATGGAGTCTGAATGCAGACTAAAGCATACCATTCTTCATTTTATCATTTCATTTCTTCCATGAATTTTTCTCTAGGTAAGGAACATGTCTTCTTTCACAACATGATTAGCATGGAAATATGTATTGTAAGATAATACTTATAAACTTATATCACATTGCCTGCCATCTTGGAGAAGGGGAGGGGCAATAAGGAGAGAGAGAACATGGATCACAAAATATCAGAAAATAGTTATTAAAAATTGTATCAAGATTTTAAAATGTTAAATTAATAAAAAAAGAAAATGATCAGTGAAAAAGGAAAGTAAAAAGGATCAGTAATGCAAGATAAACTGAAAAGTACATCATAAAAAAAAAATCCCAGTGGCAAAACAAAAGTGAAGATGACTAGTGATATCACTAGGACATAATCTTGGTATCTTCCCATATCTGGTATAGATACAAGCCCCCTTCCCCAACTCATGGATTGGTTTGAGACCTGTGAATCATTCTCAATCTTGTTTGGTCTGCTTACAGAGAGGTTTTACCTGCATGTGGTTGATGAACATACTAAAATGCCTTTGAGCCACAGGTGAGAACTTGGTGACAGGTGTACCCCAAAGGAAGAAAGCTGCCCTGAAAAGATAACATATTGAAACCTAAGTAACCCTGATAGGCTTACAGCAACATTTTCCATAATAGAGAGAATGCTGGATTTTTTAAAAGACTGTTCCAATTCTTCCACTAACGTTTATTCACTGCTGAGCCTATGCAAATCATTTAAATTTTCTTGTTTCAGGAAATACTCGGAAGATAAAAAGCTATAGATTGAAATTATTCAGCAGATTAAATGTTTCATCCAAGCTATATTAACAAATGTTTTGCTGGAATGGGGAATCTATTGTTTCCTTCAAGACTCAGGTAAGTGACACTTCCTACATGAATTTTCCCCACCTCATACTCTCATTCTTGTTACCCTTTGTCCAAAATAAAACTGTGTATTCTTTTATTACAGTCTCTCTACGAAAATTTGTGAACCATTGGAATTTTGTGTGAATCAATTAAATTGATATCCTTGAAGACCAGGGAATATTAATTTTTTCTTGTATTCTGAGAGTCTAGCACAGTGTCTTTTTTTCCATTTTTTTTAAACCCTTATACTTTGGTGTATTGTCTCATAGGTGGGAGATTGGTAAGGGTGGGCAATGGGGGTCAAGTGACTTGCCCAGGGTCACACAGCTGGGAAGTGGCTGAGGCCGGGTTTGAACCTAGGACCTCCTGTCTCTAGGCCTGACTCTCACTCCACTGAGCTACCCAGCTGCCCCCTCTGAGCTACCCAGCTGCCCCCTTAGCATAGTGTCTTTTTGATGGTGTTGTTCAGTCATTTCAGTCGTGTTTGACTTTATGACCCATTTGAGTTTCTCTTTGCAAAGATTCTGGAGTGGTTTGACATTTCCTTTTCCCACTCACTTTTCAGATGAGTAACTGAGGCAAACAGGGTTAAGGGATTTTCCCATGGTCACACATTGAAGTATCTATGGCCAGATTTGAACTCAGGAAGATGAGTCTTCTTGACTTCAGGCCTCATAGTGCTAAGTTGATAGGAAATGCTTATTAAATACATCTTGCATTGACAAATGTTCTAAGGATATGAATAGATGAACAAATCAAAGCTATCAATAATCACCTAAAACGTTCTAAATTGCTCTTGATTAGAGAAGTGCAAATTAAACAGCTTTGAAGTACCACACTTGTAAAGCACCTCAAACCTATAAGATTGGCCTTATGACAGTAAAGGAAAGAGATTAATTTTGGATGGGATGTGGCAAAATTGGGATACTAATATATTGTTAGTGGAGTTGTGAACTAATCCAACAATTCTAGAGGGCATTTTGGAACTATGCTGAAAGGGTTATGAAATTCTGCATAGCCTTTGTTTCTGGGTTTATATCCCAAAGAGGTCATAAAAAAGGAGAAAGGATTTACTTGTACAAAAATACTTATAACAGCCCTTTTTTGTAATGGCTAAGAACAGCAAATTGAAGAGATTTCCATCCATTGGAAAATGACTAAATAAATTGTAGTACATATTGGTTATGGAATAATATTGTGCTATAAGAAATGATTAGCAAGATGATTTCAGAAAAAGCTAGAAAGATTTGCATGAACTGATGCAGAACAAAATAAGCAGAAGTGTGAGAGCATTGTACACTGTAACAGCAATATTATATGATGATTAACTGTGAAAACTTGGTTACTCTCAATAATGCAATGGGACAATCCTGAAAGGGAATGCTATCCACCTCCAGAGAAAGAACTGTTGGAGTGGGATGGATGTAGATCAAAACATGCTATCTTTCATTTCAGTGTATTTATAGTTTCACTTGGGGTTTTTCATATGAATGTGCTCTTATAAAAATGACCAATATGTATGTTTTTCATGAAAATAAAAATAAATAAATACACAATGCTTGCTTGATAGGTGAGGAAGGAAAGTGCAGCAATAACTGTTATTGTAATACATTCATTCCATTCTTTACTAGTTGCTTCATCTTGGTGAAACATCACTTTCATTTATGTAACAAATGCTAAGCACCTTTATATAAAATATTATTTGAATAAACATTTGAGTTAATTGCCATAGGTGAATGTAGAACTCATTCATAAACAGAATTGTCTTATTTCTAAAACTAATATAACACACTGGGTTTTTGTGAAGTATACTCAAAATATTATTTGAATGATCAAGATGTCATTTCTATGTTTCCTAGCATAGTTTAATTAAAAAAAACTTTATAAACTAGGAAAAAATCCTTCATTACCTTTGTCTCCTTTAAGCTTTCATAATTCCCATTTGATAAGAAGATCAAAGCTATTATTTAAGAAATGATAAGGGAGTGATTGGATGTTTTATTGTTATACAATTTGAAAAAAATAGAAGTTTACCTTAAGCCTGTGTAGAGAAATAAATATTCTAAGTTCCTCCTATTTGATTTCTAAAATGCAGCATTTTACTGACCTTTGAAAAATGAGGCACAAAATTTGGGAAGTCTCAAATGATGTTTCCACAATCCATTAAATTAAATGGTTATATGAAAAGCACTATTAAGAAGTTCCTGAACAACAATGCCAGTATTTTATAATATAAGCAAGTATAGAGTGTAATGGAGAAAAGTTCATGATTATTTTGTCTCTTGACCATAAAGTAGAACAACCAGAATCATAAGAAAACATTTTCATACTCAATAGGAACCAGTCTCAGTATTATAGACATGATCTTCACCCACTTTGCACAGTTTGTTGGAAAGCAACTGGATTAAGAGTTGGGAGATCTGTATTTTTAGTGTGGCAGAAAAGAAAGTGTATTAGATTTGAAGTCAAAGACTATGGATTTAACTTTTAACCTTGACACTTTTCAGCTATGTGTCTTTGGGCAATTGAAATAGACTCTCTAGAACTCAGTTTGCCAAATTCTAAAAGAAAGGAATTGGACTAGTAGATATGAAAGATAGGTCCCTTCCAGCTGTTATTCTATGATCTTGCTAGTATCAAGTTAACTGATTTATGAAAAGTTAAATAACTCTTCTGAGACTCAGTTTTCTTAGGAGTAAAATAAAATGGGTATGCATGTGTTGATATTAGTCAGGTTCTAAAATTCATCGTAGCTGTATCACTTTGTGTCTATTTTCATCATCTCTATTATAATAAGCAACTCAAACCAGCCAGTATAGAAATGAAGAAAACATTGTTTGAGCTATTTAAGCTCTAAAAGTAAAAACTAGAGGTAATGAACTCCCCAAACTGATCCAGTTAACTGGCAGTTTGACAGGCTTAAAACAAAAATTAGAGAATTGGAAGAAAGGGTGGAACAAGGGGAAGAACACAGTAGGAAGTGTAAGTAGAGTGTGAAAGCTGCCGAGGAACAGATTGCCGTTATAATTAGAGGCAGCGTTTCACTCTACTTAAAAAACGAGTCACTGGAAATTGCTCTGAGAAGGGGGTTGGTGCATGGCACATCTGTCACAGTTTCCAGCTGGTATGAAAAAAGAGGACCATGGGCAGCTTGATGTGAACCTGTTCATACAAACTTTGACTTCAGCCAGGGAAACAGAAATAACAAATACACGTCCATATTTTCATTTTTAAAAAGCCATATCTCTCAGTGCTTGATAAGGAATCAGAAGGCACCCAGTAGCTGAGACACACTCTATGTCCATGATAATTATCACTTTAATGTCTTCGATTCACAGAGAGATGAAGAGTTGGCACAAATGGCCTTGCACCTAAAAGGATTTATTTTCAGAAAGGCAAAGTTGTAATTCTAAATTTATAGGCTTTGGATGAAGGTAAAGTGTCCTTTTCATACTTTACAAAGCTGAAACAGGATATGTAGGTGGTAGAAGTAAATTATGTGATCAGGTCTGTTCTCTTCTCCAGAAAAAGCAGTTTGCAATGGAAAAATCCCATAAATATAAGTGACTTCCACAAATAATTTCTCAGTGCTGATTTATCTCTTCAGGTATATCTTGGAAATCCTCATGTATTCCACCCACCCATTGGCCTAACCCCTTGCTATGATAACGTAGGCTATGAAGACAAAAAAGAAAAATGGATGATGAATAAACCCAGCAAAATTAAATATGCCATGCCTACTAAATGCCACAAAATAGAAGTATTAGCCATGGATATCTATATTCTTAGTGTCTCTCATGCCACCATACATTCCTGCATATGTCTGAGTGGAGAAAGAACTGGCCTCAATGCCAAGGAAAATTGCTGACTGGTCATGGGCAAATCACTTAAACATGCTGAGGTCTAGGTGTTTTCTATGATTATAAACTGCAGAAAAGGTGTTGCTGTACCATGATTGAGGAAAGATCTTTGACTGGGAATTCCTTATACCAGTAAAATCAAAGGTCTACTCCACTAGTCTCCTTATCTTTGGAACTGGCCCAATTAGAGTTCCAACTGAACACCACTGGCACATAACATATTTGTTTCCAAAGGGGACTATGCTCTGCAGGACTTTCTTCTTAGGGAACACACTTTTCTGAGCAAATTTGAAGTAGCCATTGGATAGTTTGTTATTTACTTGCCACTGATAGGTACAAAGGGCAGTTGGGTGGCACATGGGAAAAGGTGCAAGACATGGAGTCAAGAAGACTCCAGTTCCTGAGGTCTATCTAGTCTCAGATATTTATTAGCTGCGTGATCTTGGGCAAATCACCTTACATTTATTGGCCTCAGTTTCTTCATTTGTAAAATAACCTGGAAAAGGAAAAGGCAAACTACTCCAGTATCATTGGGAAGAAAACCCAAAACGGGATCACAAAGGGTCAGATAAAGTCCCAAAATGACTAAACAACAAAAAATGTCAAACTTGGTAAAGAAGGAAAGATGTGAGAAGAGAAAAATAGTTTCTTGAGTATCAGGTTTGACAGGAATTCTGTACCCTACAGAGTTTAGAGAGACAAAGCTTACATTTCCATTTTCAAAGCACATTGAGGCTTCCTGGCTATAATTATCTTCTTACAAGAGCTCACTCTTACTTTTCCAGGCCCTTTGGGTCGTGAGAAATGTGTATAGGCCAACTGCCACACCTATTGTTTGCTATTTTCACTCACTAGATTGCTGCTATTTTCTTTTTCTTCCTTCTGATCTCCATTCCACTTTAAGTTTCCTCATGAGAGGAGAGAGATAAGCATTTTTGTGTCGAACTAAGGTTTCCTTTAGGATTCTGCAAACTATAGAGTTCACTAGATATAGAGAAAATGATAACTTTAGAGACACTGAAAACACGGTAAGACATTTCTTATAACTTATTTGCTCTTGCACTAGTGCCCTCATCTTTTCTTCACTTATAAGGCAAATATTTGCTATATTTAACTTCTATATTTGTTCAATACTCCACTAAAATCTGATTTATTACAGAAATGGAAATGTTTTCCTCCAAAGTTCAGCTAAGTTTTTTTTTTTAAAACCCTTGTACTTCGGTGTATTGTCTCATAGGTGGAAGATTGGTAAGGGTGGGCAATGGGGGTCAAGTGACTTGCCCAGGGTCACACGAGTTCAGCTAAGTTTTGAGAGATTCATCACTGTGTTAGCTGCATGTTGACTGAAAAAAAATAGAAACTTGTGAGTACACTCTAAGTTATAAAGATGTTTTAATCTGCATTGGTGGAGGGAATACAAATATTAACATATGATGATTCATCATATATAATTTTGAAATCATATACCCTTCAGGTTTTAAAGACCATTTGTTAACATATTTGTCATATATTTGCTTTAGCTAATGATAAACAGGGAGGAAACACTCAATAAATAACTGATTGATTGGTACATTATTGCCCTTATGTCTATTGAAAAATCACTAGATTTTTGAAACCTTTCCTATGAGTAGTACAGCAAGTAATACTAGAGAAACACATAATACAACCCTTGACCTCAAGGAGTTTTTTTAATATTTCATTTTCCCAATAACATTCAATAATAATTTTCAACATATGTTTTCTGAAAATTAGAAAATACAAATTCTCTCACTTTCCTGGAGATGGTAAGCAATTTGATCTCATTTATACATGTATTATCATGCAAAACAAACTTCCAGATTGGTCATCTTTGTAAGAGAATGCTCATATAAAACCAAAACCCCAAAATAAAAACATAAATTAATGTAAAAAGAGTATGCTTTGAACCATTCTAATTTCAACAATTCTACCTCCTTAAGTGGAGAGCATTCTTTCTCAAAAGTCCTTCTGTACTGTCCTGGATCATTGTATTGTTGAGAGTAGCTAAGTCTTACACAGTTGATTATCATACAATATTACTGTTACTGCATCCTATGTGCTCCTGGTTCTACCTACTTCACTTTGCATCAGTTCATGAAGGTCTTTCTGGCTTTTACTGAAATCATCTGACTCATCATTCTTATACCACAAAAGTCATCATTATCATATACCAAATTTTTTTAGTCATTCCTCAATTGATGGACATCCCCTCAATTTCCATTTTTTTGCCTCCAGAAAAAGAATTGCTATAAATATTTTTGTACATTTAGGTCCTTCCCTCTCTTCTTACAATCTCCATATGATATAAGCCAAATAGGAATATTACAGAATCAAAGGGTAGGCACAGTTTTATAACTTTTTAGGCATGGTTCCAAATTGTCCAACAAAATTATTGGATTAGTTCACAACTGCACCAACAAGGTATTAGTGTCCCAATTTTGCCAAAATTTTTTCAATATTTATTGAATTTCAATATTTATTATTACTTCAATATTTATTATCATTTTACTATCATATTGCACAATATGGTATATGTGAGATGATACCTCAGAGATATTTTAATTTGCATTTCTATAATCAAGAGTTAGGTAGAACATTTTTCTTCAATATTTATTATCACTTTACTCTCATATTGCACAATCTGGTATGTGTGAGATGATTCCTCAGGGATATTTTAATTTGCATTTCTATAATCAAGAGTTAGGTAGAACATTTTTCATATGATTATTGATAGCTTTATTTTTTCATCTGAAAATTGCTTGTTAATATATTTTTGACAACATGCCAGTTAGAGAATGACTTTTATTATTATAAGTTTTACTTAATTCTCTATGAATTTGAGAAAGAAGACCTTTACCAGAGAAATTTGACATATTTTCCCTTGTTTTTTCTTCTGATCTTGGTTGCATTACTTTTGTTTACATAAAGCCTTTTTAATTTAGTATAATCAAAATTATTCTCCTTACATCTATCTTGTAATGTCCTGTATGTCTTGTTTGATGACAAATTCTTCCCTTCTCTATAGATCTTCCAAGTGAACTATTTCATGGTCCCCTAATTTATTTATCACATCACCCTTTGTATCTAAGTCAATGATCATTTTGACCATATCTTGGTATATTGCATGAATATTGGTCTAAAATTGTTTCCTGCCATAAATTTTCCAGTTTGCCAAATAGTTTTTGATAGTGAGTTTTTATTTAAAAAGTTGGGGTCTTTTTATTAAACACTAGATTACTAAAGTCATTAAACCACATATATTGGACATCTAATCTATTTCATTGATCCACCATTCTATTTCTTATCCAGTACCAGACTGATAACTATTTTTTAGTAGAGATTCAGATCTGGTACTGCTAGGCTACCTTCCTTGACACTTTCCCCTACTCCCCATTAATTTCCTTAATATCACTGGCTTTTTTCTTTCAGATAAAATGTATTATTACATTCTAGCTTTATACAATTTTTGATAGTTTCATTGGCATGGTACTAATTAGTAAATTAATTTAGGTAGTTATCATTTTTATTATATTAACTTGACCTATCCATAAAGAAATAATATTTTTCCATTGTTTAGATATAACTTTATTTGTTTGAAAAGTGTTTTTTGTGTTCATATAATTCCTGTATTTGTCTTGGCAAGTATTTTCTCAGGTATTTTATATTTTCTAGAGTTATTTTCTCTTTCTATCTCTTACTTCTAGAATTGGTAATATATAGAAAAGCTGATGATTTATGTGAGTTTATTTTGTATCAAACAACTTTGCTAAAGTTATTATTTTAACTAGTTTTTTAGTGATTTTCTGGGATTATCTAAGTACACCATTGTATCATCAGATAGTTTAACTTCCTCATTGCCTACTTTAATTTATTCAACTTTTTTCCTCTCTTATTTCTAAAGCTAACATTTCTAGTACAATATTAAATATTATAGGTGATAATGGAAATCCTTGTTTTATCTCTGATCTTACTGGAAAGGCTTCTGATTTATTACCATTATAGATGATATTTGATGATATTTTTAGATAGATTCTACTTATTATTTTAAGGAATGGCCCATTTATTTCTATGAGGTCTGGTGTTTCTAGTAGTAATGCATACTTTATTTAGTTGAAGGGATTTTCTCCTTCTATCAATATAGTCATGTGATTTCTGTTAATTTGATCATCAATGCAATCGTTATGCTGATAGTTTTCCTAATATCAAACCAGTTTTGAATTCCTGATTTAAATCCTATCTGGTCATAGTGAATGATCCTTGTGATCTATTGCTGTAGCATTGGTAATATTTTATTTAAAATTTTGCATCAATATTAATTGACCAATGATTTTCTTTCTTGATTTTTACTCTTCCTTGCATAGTTATCAGCATCATATTTGTGTCATAAAAAGAATTTGGTAGGACCCCTTCTTTCCCTATTGTCCCAATAGTTTATATAGTATTGGGGTTAATAGTTCTCTTAAGTGTTTGATAGGATTCATTTTTTAATCCTCCTGCACCTGGGAATTTTTTATTATGGAATTTAGAATTTTTTTAAATTTAAATTTTGAATACTTTCCCCTAGTTACATATTTTATGTTCTTTCCTTCTCCCCCAAGGCCCCCTAACCCCCTTAGCTGACACACAATTCCACTTGGTTTTACATGTATCATTGATCAAGACCTAATTCTGTATTATTGATAGTTGAACTAGAGTTATTGTTTAGTATCTACATCCCCAATAATATCCCCAACAGTCCATGTTTTCAAGCAATTACTTTTCTTCTGTGTTTCTACTCCCATAGTATTATGGAATTTTCAATAGCTTGTTTAATTTCTTTTTTTTTTTTTTGAGATTGGATCATTTAAGTGTTTAATTCCCACTTTTGTTAATCTAAGCATTTTATATTTTTTATAAATATCCATCTATTTCTCTTAGATTATCATATTTATTATCATGTAATTTTGCAAAACACTCCAAATGATTGCTTTAATTTTCTAGTTATTGGAAGTGAATTCAAACTTTTCATTTTTGATATTGGTAATTTGATTTTCTTCTTTCCCTTTATTAAATCAAATTAACCAATGCTCTATATTATTTGTTTTTTTCTACAAAACCAAATCCTAGTCTTTTTTATTAATTCAATTTCTCTTACTCTCAATTTTATTACTTTGTTGTTTGATTTTTACAATTTTCAATTTAGTTTTTAATTGGGGATTTTTAATTTGTTCTTTCTCTAGTTTTTTTCCCTAGCTTCATGCCCAATTCACGCATCTACTTTTTCTATACTTTATTGACAGAAGTATTTAGAAATATAAAAATTTGCCTAAGTATTGCTTTGAGAGACTTGGAAAGGGGCTTCAGGTTTACTCTGTGCTTGTACCAACAAGGTGTACTGCTGACTGCCTTTAACTGAACTTTGGGCTTCACCTTGGGCTTGGATGGAAGCTGGGAGCCTCACTCTGGGTCTACAACAGCCAGGTGTAGTGTATTCCTTTTCACTAGGTCTTGGGACTTCACTTACAGGCTTATACTAGGGCTTAGAACTTAAAGGAGTGTTCATGAAGTGCTCTCCTTCTGGCTTGAACAGGATGTCATGGTCTTGAAGTTGGCTTAGGCCCAGATCCAGAACCTAGAAAATCAGATATGGGCTGAGGAGGCTTGCTTTTGGCTTGTTCTGGCACTCCTTGATGTGTTCTTGATGCATGCTGCACTCCCCTCTCATCCAAGTGAACCAGACCTTTTTGCCCCCCCCCCTTTTATTTTCTGTAAGAAAATTGTTTCAATCCATCTGCTTGTTGGTTCTGTAGTCAATATTCGTTTTGAAGCATTATTTTAAAGCTGGTCGGAGAGGATTCTCAGAGTTGTTTGAGCTTTCCCTCTCTCTACTCCACCATCTTGTTTCTCCACCCCCACCCTCAAGGATTTAAAGTTTAATTCTGCATATGAACTGATACATATGAAATAATTCTGGAAAAAAATAACAGCATGAAATTTGGTTTCAAATTAATTCAAATGCCATATATGTTGTTAAGAAAGGTAAATATGTGTTTGGACTGGAGAAATCAGGAAAGATTTAATGGAGTGTTTTCATAGATTAAAAAAAAGGGCCTTTCAGGTAGAACATATGCAGACATTGTCTAGATTATTATTGAATTTTGGCTATATTTATTTAGAGAGCAGATATATTCATTTTTATCATCTATTTATATTGTGAAATAGAAAATAAAAAGGATTTCCTTTTCTGTATTTTCAAGATGAGTGCATCATTAATCATCTCCATATTCTCTAATCTTTAATCTTGCCCAAACTAATGGCTCCTTCCCTATAACCATCAGAAATGACAATTTTCCTTTAACTATATTTTACCTTCCCTTCAGATGATTGTCTCATATCTATTTTTCCGTTTTTTCAAACTCCTTGTAAAATTGATCTGTCTATACTTGCTGCCATAATTTCATCTTCCTGTATTCACTCTCATGAAATCCTTACAATTTAGTTTTCAACCTTATCAATCAAATAAAATCTGCCATCAATGATGTTTTTTTTAAAAAACATTTATTAATATTTATTTTTTGAAAAGTTAACATGGTTACATAATTCATGCTTTTACTTTCCCCTTCACCCCCCTGACTTGCCCCTCCCCCCCCCATGGCTGATGTGTATTTGACACTAGTTTTAATATGTGTCATTGATCAAGGCCTATTTCCAAATTGTTGATAGTTGCATTGGTGTGGTAGTTTCGAGTCTACATCCCCAATCATATCCGCATCAACCCATGTGTTCAAGCAGTTGTTTTTCTTCTGTTTCCACTCCTGTAGTTCTTTCTCTGAATGTGAGTCCCGTTCTTTTCCATAAGTCCCTCAGAATTGTCCTGGGTCATTGCATTGCTGCTAGTACAGAAGTCTATTACATTCTATTTTACCACAGTGTATTGGTCTCTGTGTACAATGTTCTTCTGGCTCTGCTCCTTTCATCATTTCTGCATCAATTCCTGGAGGTCTTTCCAGTTCACATGGAATTCCTCCAGTTTATTATTCCTTTGAGCACAATAGTATTCCATCACCAGCATATACCATAATTTGTTCAGCCATTCCCCAATTGAAGGGCATACCCTCAATTTCCAGTTTTTGCCACCACAAAAAGCGCAGCTATAAATATTTTCGTACAAGTCTGTTTATCTATGATCTCTGGCTAAAATGAAAGAAGAGGAGAGTAATGAATGCTGGAGAGGATGTGGCAAAACTGGGACATTAATGCATTGCTGGTGGAGTTGTGAGCTGATCCAACCATTCTGGCTGACAATTTGGAACTATGCTTAAAGGGCTATAAAAGAATGCCTGCCCTTCCATCCAGCCATACCATCAATAATGGTTTTTTTAAGAAAATGTGTTTTTCCTTCTAATCTTGGCAACAGGTTTTATTTGTTCAAAAACATTTTTAATTTAACGTACTCAAAATTATCCATTTTACACTTCTTAATTTCTCCCTCTCTTGGTGATTCATAAATTCCTCTTCTATCCATAAATAATGATAGATAACATGTTCCTAGATCTTCTAATTTATATATAATATCTACTTTTATGTCCAGACCGTATATTCATTTTGAGCTTATCTTAGTGAATTGTGTAAGATATTGATCTATACCTAGTTTGTCTCAAATTACTTTCTAATTTTCCCAACAATTTTTTTATGAAATAGTAATTACTTATCCCTAAAACATGAATTTATTCTTTTTTTTCAAATACAAGAAGTTACTATAATTTTTTACTGATGTTTTTGATATATCTGTTCTGTTTCTTGGATTTATCTTTCTACTTCTAAGTCAGTATCAGATAGCTTGAGAATTAGTTGATTTATTTACAATTTGAAATCTACCACTTGGGGAATTTCTTCCTTTACATTTTTTTTTATTCCCTGGATATTTTTCATCTTTTGTTCTTCCAAATTAATTTTGTTATTTTTTTCTAACTCAATAAAATAATTCATTAGTAACTTAATTTAGATTACATTGAATAAGTAGAGTTATTTAAGTAGTCATTTTAATTATATTGGCTTTGCCAATCCATGAACAATGAATACTTCTCCAATTATTTAGATATGGCTTTATTTGTGTAAAACACTTTTTATACTCATGTCCATGTAGTTTCTGTTTTGTTTTTGTTTTTGTTTTTGGCTTGTATACTTCCGGGTATTTTATTCTATCTTTGGTTTTTTAAATGTAGTAGTTCTTTCTATCTCTTCTTGCAGAAATTTGGTAGTAACGTAAAAAAATGATGATTTACATGGATTTATTTTAAATCCTACTAATTTGTTAAAATTATTGATAGTTTTAGCTAACATTTTAGTTGAATCTCTTGGATTTTCCACATATTCCATCATGTTTTCTGTGAACAGAGATAGTTTTATTACCTCTTTGCCCTTAATTCCTTCAAATTATTTTTCTTCTATTATTATTTTTAGCATTTCTAATACTATGCTAAACAATATTGTTGATAATGGGCATTTTAACCCCTCATCTAATTGGGGTTTAACCCCTTATCTAATTGGGAAGGGCTCTAACTTCTTCCCAATACAAGTAATACTTGTCGAAGATTTTAGGTAGATGCATTGTATCGTTTTTTGAAAAAAAATCAATTTAAACCTTTCCTTTCAATTTTTTGTAAAATTGGAATCAGTTTTTTTTTTTTTTGCAAAAGCTTTTGGGAGGGCATCTATTGATATATTTATATGGTTTCTTATTACTTTTGCTATTTATATTATGAAGTATGCTGCTGGTTTTCCTTACACACAACCATCCTTGCATTCCTGATACAAATATTTTTTGGTTAAAAATGTACCTTTTGACTTATTGTGATAGTCTTCTAGCTAATATTTTATTTAGTATTTTTTGCATCCACTGTCATTAATGATGTTATATTTTTCCTTCTGTTCTTGCTCTTCCTGCTTTAGATATTAGCAATACATTTGTTTCAGAAAAGGAGTTTTGTAAAACTCCTCCTTTACTTCTTATTTCAAATAACTAATTTAATATTGGAATTAATTGATACTTAAATCTTTGGTAAAATTTACTGGTAAAGCCATCGGTTTCTATTTTTTTTTCTCAAGAACTTGATTTATGGTCTTGTTTAATTTCTTTATCTAAATAGGTTAATTTATATATTCTATTTCTTGCTCTGATAGTCGCTTAAGTTTATGTTTTCTATGTATTCTTCCATTTTTCTAACATTTGTTTCTGTAAAATCAAGCAAAACAACTCCTAATAATGGCTTTAATTTCACCTTTTTAAGGGCATATTTATCTGTTTCATCTTTAATGCAAGTGATTTAGTTTTCTACTCCTTTATATCAAATAACCAATTATGTATCAGTTTTCTTGATGTTTTTTCACAAAACCAAGTTCTAAATTTATATATTAATTCAATGGTTTTCTTAGATTCAGTTTTATTGATCTAACCTTTAATTTTTTAGGATTTTAAATTTGATATTGAGTTAGATATTTTTAATTTATTCTAGTATTTTTGTTAAAAATGCATTTGCAGTTCATTGAACTTTTCTTTCTACATTTTACTAATATAAATATTTAAAATGTAAAATTTCCTCTTCTAATTTTGCTGCATTTCACAGATTTTTATATGTTGTCTTATATTCATTCTATTTTATGAAGTTAGGTATTGTTTCTATGATTCGTGCTTTCATTCATTCTTTAAGATTTTTATTTAATCTCCAATTAGTTTTTATATTTTTGTCTCTATGGTTCCTAATTATGAATCATTTTTATTGCATTATAGTCTGAAAAGGATACATTTAACATATCTGCTTTTCTATGTTTAAATATAATGTTTTTGTGTCCTTATGTATGATCAGTTTTTGTAAAAGGACCATGTACCACTGAGAAGATATCTATTATATTTAATTCATCTAAGATTTTATCCATATCTTTTACTTCTTTCTTATTTATTTTTTGGTTAGATTTTGTCTAGCCCTGAGAAGGGAAGATTAAAACCCCCTACAATTATTGCATTGTTTTCTATTTCCAAGTATAACTCATTTAGTTTTTCCTATAAAAATCTGGATGCACTAACATTTGGTGCATATATGTTTAAAATTAGTAATGCTTCATCATCTTTTAATGCAATATAATTTCCCTGTTTATCTTTCTAAACCTATTTTAGTTTTAACTTTATCGGAGATCATGATTGCTATCCCTGTTTGCTATGGGAGGGATAGCTATAGTTATCAGATGCTATATCATCTGATGCATATTCTATACTCCTTCAGCCCTTCATTTTTACTCTATATGATTATCTTATTTTTAAGTGTGTTTCTTGTAAAAAACATTTTTTTGAATTTTGGTTTTTGAACCATTTTGCTATTAATTTTCATTTTATCAGTGAATTCATCCCATTCACATTCAAATTCATAATTACTAGTTCTATTTTTTCCCTCTCTTCTGTTTTTCCTCACTGTTTCTTCTTCTCTTCCTTTATTTTTGTCATATCCCTCCTCAGATAACCAATTTCTTCTGTCTACTACCTCTCTAATTAGCAGTCTTTTTTTAAACCTTCCCTTACTCTCTCTCCTTGCCTTCCTAGTTGTAAATTAGTCTGTATTTTTTAAGGTCCCTGTCTTGTCTTTTCCCCCTTACATTTTAATCCTTATTCTGTCCATTCCTCCAAAAGTTCCTTCTTTATCCCCAAATAAGCCCTCTTATTTCTTTATATAACTTCTATTTCAATATATTGTTATCTCCCTAACTGAGAATTATTGAGAGTAATATACTAGTATTACCAGTCTTCAACCTCCTCCTCCCCTTCTCTGTGGCAGTTCTTCAACTCATTCTTCCTTCATATGAGATAATTGTTTCATTTTGCCTCTTCTTGGTCTATTTCATTATTTTAGTTCATTCCATTGTACTCATCTTGACTTTAAGTCTTTCATCATATATGCCCTTTCAAAGTACCCAAGTATTGATGTCACTTATAATGGCTATATATGATATTTTGCTAAATAAGATTTAAATAATTTGACCATTTTGTTTGTCTTTCATAATTACCTTTGTACATTTCTTATACATCAAATTTTTTACTGAGTTCTAGATTTTCCCGAAGAATTGTTGAAAATCCTTTATTTCATTAAATATAAGTTTTAACCTTGTAGAATTATGATCAGTTTCACTGGGCATTATTCTTGGCTATTGTTATGAGTAAGATTAGATTAGCTAGTTATTAGGTATTGATTATATATTGATTAGGAAGTACCTAGCAGGAAGGAGCTGGAGCTGGGAATTCCAGGTTGGAATGAAGGAGGAGGAAGTCTATCTGTGTTCTGTGTGTGGACTCCATTAGTAGTAGGCAAAAACTGTTGCCAGCCTGGGAGACCTCAGAGCAAAGGACACCTTGCATCCTGTTTTCCCCTGGGATCCTGTGTGGTGTGGCATCAAGTAAAGGACAAGATCTACAGAGCCAATAGAAGAGGTGTAGTTTGAGTTCTGGCAGACAGTGCTTCAAGCAAACCCCTTTCTACTTGGTTCCTGAGACAACTGTTGCTCCTGGCATCCAGAGATCATCAGTGGATTGCAGTGAGAAATCCCAAAGCCACAAACCCTAGCTGCACTCAAGCCTGGCAGGTTCCAGGTGTGAGGCAGAAACCCAAAGACTCCAGTACAGCTCCTTGGGCCCTGTTAGTTAGATAGCTTAGATTAGTGTAGTTGAATAAGTCCTTCCCTGTCCCTTTGGGTTTTGTTATTAGGTGTTAAGATTTTAGAGTAGTCATTCCAAATCTCCTTTTAGTTGTTTCTAATTAAAACCCAAATTCACCTTGTTACCTTGTCAGTTAATTCAAGGCCTCTGGCCAGAGTGACAGTTGGCTGTTATTTTTTCAGTTGGGAGTGGTGTAGCTGTATAAGACTTCAGTGTTCAGTTTTAGTCTCTCTTACATCCCAGAGAGTGTTCCTACAAACCCCATAGTTGATTTTTAATATCCCTGGTGACCCCATTACTTATATTTTCCTACACTATAAACCCAGTTCTTTTGATCATCATGATATTGTATTCCATCCCTTTTATTCTTTTAACGTTAAAGTTTCTATGTATTGTGTTATCCTTACTATATTTCCACAGTTTATTTTTTTCCTTGTTGCTTGTAGTATTTTCTTCTTAAGCTGGAAGGGTGATTGATTCTTTCAATTTGTATTTTATCCTCTGGCTCTAGAATTTCTTGCAATATTCATTAATGACTTGGAGTATGGTGTCTAAACTTTGAAAAAAATATAATTTTCCAGGAGTCCAGTTTATCTTTTATTGTGTCTTCTTGACTTATTTTCCAGGTCAGTTGTTTTTTGTGATGACACTTATATTCTCTTCTATGATTCATGCTTTTGATTCTGCTATATTATTTCTTGTCTTCTTTAAAATTCATTAGCTTCCTCTTATCCAGTTATTTTTATTAATGACTTATTTTCTCTAATGAGTTTCTGTATTTCTTTTTTTCCATTTGGATGATCTTTCTTTCATAATTTTCTTGATTTTCTTGCATTGCTCTTACTTTTTTTCTAACTTTTCCTCCACCCCTCTCATTTGGTTTTTGAGGTCTTTTGAAAGCTCTTCCAAAAGTTTGTGACCTTTTGTGACCATTTTTTGTGTTCCTTTCCTGTTTTAGAAGTGTGTTTGTACTTCACTGCCCTGAGTTTGAACACATTTTTTCTGTCCCCACAATAGGTATCAATACTTGTATTCTTTCTACTGTGCTTGCTCATTTGATTTTGAGTTTTTCTCATTAGGCTAACAGACTTAATTATTAGCTTTATACTTGAGTGTCGGGGTTCCCAGGGTTTTGGGTGTTAGCACTTCAGGTTTTAGGATTTTTTGAGTTTGTTTTTAACTCAGCCCGATATAGTTCTTCTAATATCTATAATGTGGGGTCTATTGTAATATCTTCTCCTCTGCTCAATCCCCAGTCAATTATTGACTTTAGGTGCTTCAGGCAGAGCTCTTAGACAGTATTACCACTGCAATAAGATAGACAGGGGTGCCTCCTAGCTCCTCTCCCCTCTCCGTAGTAGCAAGCAGAGACTCCACTCTCCTAGGAATGACCACAGTCAATAGTTCCCCAGTTCCTCAATAACCACACTCACTGGTCTGTGCTCCTTTTTCACTCCTCTCCTGATGGCACAGACTGTGATAGAGCAAATGTCTTGTCCTGTTCCTTGGGGCCCTAAGCTCCTTCCCTAGTTAACAGTGTGGCCAAAGGTCCTGACCTCAGGATCTAACCCCCTCCCCCAGAGTCTCTGGAGCCAAGGCCACAACTGACACAGCGACTCCATTGTCCTCTGACTACTAATTTCAGTGGTATCCTCCTTGATGCAAGTGTCCAGGTTCAGCACTAAGGCTAAGCTGCCAATCCTGCTGCTACGCTCTGCCTTGTTGAATCTGTGTTATTTGTTCATTTGTTCAGGGGTATCTATACTACCCATTGGGACAGAGGCCAGGGAAGTCAGAGAACTTTTTCCCTAGTTTTCACTGTTTAATGGGGGAGATGATGTGGAATCAGCTAAGACCAAATGAGATGAAGATTATTAACATGGGGAAGGTACTAGCATTGTAAATTATCAGGAAACTCTTCCTGTAGAAGCTGACATTTTAATTCCAGGAAGTCACAGAAATCAAAAAGCAGAGGTAAGAAAAAGAACCTTTTAGGCATGTGGGACAGCCTGAATCAGTTGCTAAGTTATTTTATTTGATGTTGAACAAAAAAGCCAGTATCACTGGATTACTGAGTATATGGGGTGGGATGGGAGATGGGATAAGATGCAAGAAAACAGGAAATAGAGGAAATGACCAGATTATGAATCTAAAGGCCAGATAGTAGATATCAATTTTTTCTCAAGGTATTAGAAAACCAATTTAGTTAATGGGATAGGGAAATGATATAATCAAACTGCTTTAGGAAAATCAGTTTGATAACTGAGTGGTGAATGTCCTGGAATGAGGGGAAATTTAAGGAATGGAGACTAACCAAAAGGTTACTGCCATATGCTAGTCAAAACATTATGATACTCTACATCATTTTAACCATAGCAGAGAAAAGAAGAATATATATATATATATATTACAAAGGTGGAATAGACAGAATTTAGGAACAGATTGGATGAAGATTGTGATAGAAAGTGAGAAGTCATGGATGCTGTTTAGGTTTGAAGCCTGGATAGCCAGATATATAGAGAAATTTGTGTTAGAAGGCTATAGAAATAAGAGGTTTGAGTACATAGAAGGAGTTATTCATGAAAACTATTGGGAAGGTAGAGAAGATGTTATTTGTCAAAATTTTGTCTATAAAATGAGAATAAGAGAGAGGAATCAAATATTACACCAAAGATATAAAGCTGAATGATTTTAAGAATGTTGATGACCTTAACCATAAATGGAAAGTTCACTAAATAGAGAGGTTTGTGCAAAATATAATATATTTCAGTTTGCTTTGGATAACTACGCAAAATTCAATTTGGCATGTCCAAAATGCATATGGGAATATAAAACCTCAGTTTTGATAAAAGGCAAGAGCTAGGAATAATCTGCAGAGATGTTAGTTGAATTTAATAACATCAGCACGTGAGATAGTATAGAATAAAAATAAAAGATAACTCAGAACAGAACCACGGGAAACACTAATTAAGTGTTGTTTAGAAGAGGAAGAAAAACTTTAATTTTACAGAAGAGAAATGGATAAAATTGAATATATAAAATGATCACATAATATATTAAAATATTTGAGTTTTTTAAGGCTATGAATCTCTAAACCATTATTTCACATGATAAAGAGAGATGGTAAAAGATTGGATTAAAATAGTTTTAAAAAACTTCTTTCATTTACCCTATGATAACTTCTTCCTGGACCTTTGCAAAGTTTATCTAATTCAATGCCCTGGTATCCTTGCGCTGCATGTTGCCAATCAAATTATTATAATATCTCAAAGGTTTTATAAATCACCTCTTATCCCCTGGTCCATTTTACCACTCCCAGTAGCCTGTATCTACTTTGAATTCTTTAATCATTATCAGTATATTAAAACTTCAAAATCACCCTCACTTCTTTTGAAGATAACATAAACAACAAACTTTTCCTAAGAGCATAGAATTGATGAATACAATGTAATGTGTATGTTACAAAAATCGGAATTAGCAAAATCTGACTTAATGATGTATTGCTAAAAAAAGGAAAAGTATATTAAATATTTTAAAGGGGAAAAATAAACATTGCTTTAATATGTATTCCTATAGAATTCAGAATTAAATACTCCAATAGATTTTCTAAAGAACTTTGTTTCCCACTATAAGGTAGAAACAGATTAATTATTTCATGTCTTTATTTTAATGGGAAATAAAAAAAGAAACAAAACATGGTGATTATTAAAATAATTCTTAGTGGTAATTAGAATAATTGGTATTTAGTTTCTTCAAAGGTAAAAGAAAACAACATACAAGTTAATGCCATATTCAACTTAGTTGGCCTATATTCTATTTCATATGTTGTTCATGAGAGTATGATGTATCAGAAAAGAGAAAGAATAAAAGAAAAAGATAAAATAAGGAAAAGAGGGAAAATAATTAAAAATAAAAAGATATTTAACAGTTAAAATAAACATTAGTGCTAATGAATTATACATCATTCTGTTTATTCTAATTCATTTTGAGTACATAATAAAGGTTCCTGCACCTTGTAAGGCATATGTTACATGTATCACTCAGTCTTCTCATTAAATGCAGCTTTAGAAAGTATCCCTGAAATGAAATGAAAAGCAAGCTAATGGCAGAGGAAAATTATGTCTCTCCATTACCACTTTTTAGAACATTTGTTCATTGTCTAACAATGGTACACTTCTTAGAGATAACCCTTTTATCTATTTCTTTTTACATTTCTCACACTACCACTCTTTTGAAATATTCATGAATCTTAACATCTCCATGGCCACAATTGTAGGCCTACAATGAATGAACTGAGATTTTGGCATAGCTCACGAGTATTCATTTCAGACATCTTTATAATGATTCAGATCATTGAACAATTGATTCAGCCTTAGCAATCAATATCTGTAATCAAGATGGCTAAAATCATCATCTGGACTCTGAAGTTGTTTATTGGCTATTTACAGAAAACTAAAGAGCAATCAGTAAATCACCACAACAAAGGTTGAATTAAATTTAGAATCAGTGACAAATAAAGCTCTATGTTTCTGCAAGTTGTACTTGTATTAAAGCAAAACATAGCTCACATTCTTAAAATTGAATTGTACTTTAATTAAGATAAGATTCTCTATAGGAGATATTTTATTCTAATCTTTGAAATTATGTCATTAAAGATTTGTATCTCTACATTTGCCCAGATAAAGCATATTGAATTTCAATAAGCTTTATCTATTATCAAGGCAGATTCATATTATTAAGTGTACATACTGTGAAATTCTTGAAACTGGATATTTTTAAGCAAAAAAAAATGCTATAGAGATAATAAGTTCATTAAATAGGATATGGGTTGGATTTATATATTGTTTAGTATTATAAAGGAAACTGATTTCTAAAGCATTATATTCTTTGAAGTTATGTTAAAAATAAATATAGGACCTCTGTACCAGCAGCAATGCAATGACCCAGGACAATTCTGAGGGATTTATGGTAAAGACGGTACCCACATTCAGAGGAAGGACTGCAGGAGAGGAAACATATAAGAAAAACAACTGCTTGAACGCATGGGTCGGGGTGGACATGATTGAGGGTGTAGACTCGAAACTACCACACCAATGCAACTACCAACATTTTGGAAATTGGTCTTGATCAAGGACACATGACAAAACTAGTGGAAATGCGCATCGGCCATGGGTGGGGGGTGTGTGTGGGGGGGAGTTGAAGGGGATAGGAGGAGCCTGAATCATGTAACCATGTTAAAAATGAATATTAATAAATGTTAAAAAACTCATAAAGGAAATAAAGTGAAGGATGGCATGTTTTGATTGCAAATAAATAAACAAATAAATAAATAAATAAATGAGTAAATAAATAAATAAATGTAGGAAAGAAGATAATAGGAAACATAGATTAAAAAGCTTTAAGGGAACTGAGATGAGGTGATGGAATCAAGGATCTGGTCAGAATTTCATTGCCATCTAACATAGTTTTTAAAGTAACAACTAAACATTCATTGATATTGCAGAAAGTTAACTAATGATCCCAAAAGTGTTTTTACCTCAGCAATCTGGAAGGGAAAACTGGTACAAGGTCATTTATTTGTCAATTGATGGGATAATAATAATCATAAGAATTGGAATAGACTACTTAAAATAACTACAAAAAAATCTTATAGTTGGAAGTTTTGGTTAACTCCTAAACCTAAATTACTTGTAAATATTCATTATTAAAGCTACAACACTTTTGAAAACATCAAGTGCTTTCAAATTGGGTCTTTTGAAAATGCTGCTAAAAGATCTAATATTATATGACCTAATTGTCACCTGCATATTAACTTAAATACTCCATTTTTGGCTGGCCTTCTATGACCTCGGAGATACAAATCAGACAAATGCTTTATATCCAATTTACCCTTGGTCATTTTACTTGAAAACTGCATGAACAGGATACAGAGTGTCATTCTTTACTGTCTTAATTCTTAAAAACTTCACAGATTTTTTTCATTTGTTTCATCTATATTGTTTAGTAGTGTTAAAAGCCTGAATAATTTGTTTTTGATATTTTATTTCTTTATATGAATTTATGCATCTGCCTTTGAAATCATTAAACTAATGAATTAGGAACTAACATGTAGCAATAATAACAAAATAGAATTGAGAGCAATCTTATCAAAATGCTCATTGGTATCTTCCTTAGTGTCCCTTTTAAAATGAGATTTTAAGGAAAATAATTTCACAATGGGCAGGTAAATTTTTATGTACTGTGAAACATTTTCATAGCAACCATTTTATTCATAAGAAATCTAATAAAATTTTAAAATGTAGTTTGTTATTATGTTGATATTAAAAGGTTGAGTCACTTAGAAATTACAACAAATTATTGGTTGCACTTTAATTTATAATAAAACTATATTCTTTAACATATGTATACATATAAACACATATACAATAATACATGCAAGCATAATGTACTACATATGTATATACTATTGAGTCAGAGTAGCATAATGGTTAGAGAACTGATTTAAAAGTGAGGAAAATTCTATTTAGTCCTGAACGAGTCATTTAACTTCTTAGTAATCTAAGAAACTTTCAAAGAGTAGAAGTTGTAGAAAACGTGCTGTATTCCACTGGGAGAAAGAATTTCATCAAGAAGTTCTTTTTACCAGGGGCAGCTGGGTAGCTCAGTGGATTGAGAGCCAGGCCTAGAGACGGGAGGTCCTAGGTTCAAATCTGGCCTCAAACACTTCCCAGCTGTGTGACCCTGGGCAAGTCACTTGACCCCCATTGCCTACCCTTACCACTCTTCTGCCTTGGAGCCCATACACAGTATTGACTCCAAGACGGAAGGTAAGGGTTTAAAAAAAAAAAAGAAGTTCTTTTTACCAATGAAATCACAATATTTCTTATTATGCACAAACTGGTATACACATTTTTCATCAATACAATCACAGGTCTCAATAAATATAACACATATGTTTATCTTTCTAAAATTTAATTTTCATAATTCACAAAAACTTAATTTATTATATGATAATTGAATTTCTATATACCAACAAGTTGTATAGTTTAATGTTTGACAGAATAATAGAATGTTGAACATCTATCATGATTACTGGAAACTCAAGGGATTTTGGTGGTTGTTTTTTTAACTTGAACTTCCTCTTAGAATTAATACTGTATCAGTTCCAAGACAGAAGAACAGTAACAAGTACTAAATTTGGGTTAATTGTCTTGCCCTGGCTCACACAGCTAGGAAGTGTCTGAGGACAAATTAGAACCCGGTAATTGCTGTCTCCAGGAGTGGCTCTTTATCTACTGAACCACTTAGCTGTCCTACTATTTGTTAATATTAGTATTTCATCATTTGTGAATTAACCCAATGTTCCCACCTGTTTCGAAATTTCACTCATCATCCAGTGTCTTCAGTATCATTCATCATTTGGTATCATGTACATATTTAGTAAGCATTTGATAAATATATTCAATCTGCAGTTATTTACATCATGTCCTTTTCTCCTTCTTACTAGCAATAATCTTGGGGTAAGGGGAATTACTAGTTAAATACACCTTGGTCTCATAAAAGGGTTAATAATAGCTTTAGTCCTTACTCCAATGGAAAGGCTATGATCTAGTGGAAATATGTTAGAATCTTGAAAGCTATATCAAAGCAACATATCTACCAAATGTTCTCATAGGATAATATAATTTTCAGCTACAAGGGACTCTAGAATTGATTTAGTTTAACCAATTCATATTACAAATGAGGTCATCAAGGGGGATAAATTATATTCTGTGTCTATAATGAAGGTATTGTGGGAAGAAATTTATGAAAATAACATGGTTCTAGATGAGTATACATTATAAGGAAGAAACAAGATAGGTAAGAGGATGGGTGGGGCAACATAGCCTATTAAGAAGGTATCATCATCTGACAATTTCTATGAATCAAATTGAGAAAATGATGGGAAGTACCTGAGTAAGGATCAATGGACAGAGAAAGTAATGCATTAATTATTAAAGAATATTTCCCTTGAAATTGTGATAGAGATGGAGATGAAAACTAGCGATATGAACATATATATATATATATATATATACACACATTCATACACACATACATATATTGAAAATCAGATTGCAAAGAATGCAAACAAAATATATTTGGGATTATATAGCCTAAAATTATGCAAGGTAAGTCATCCCATTAGGGATGTAAACTCTTAAAAACAATATTCTGAAGACATGAAATAATATAATCACAGTGTGGAAAAAAAACCACAGACTTTTTTTTAACAGACCTATGTGAATACAGAATGAGCACATTAATAACCTTTGATTTTTTAAAAGATATAATCAAAGGAAAATAAAACAAGATGAAATTTTTTTTGGTATCTTAAAGAGCACAATTATTTCATTTCCTTGCCCTGATAGCAAGAACTTAATTTCCACAGGAACCTGCAAATAGTACAACCAACAAAGAGTTGTCTCCCCATCACAGGGGATGAAGTTTCCAACCAAGCAAAGATGTAAGTAAAGTGGCTGAGCTCAACACCTTGTTCCCTCCACTTTACCTTCCCCCAAAGAGAAAACAATAATCAATACAGACAAAATAATGAATTAGGACCCAGAATTTACTAACCAGTAGCTTTGATGAATGAATACAGAACAAGGGAGTTGAACTTATTAACTGTGAATCATAAAATACCCTGAACTACTTTTACTTGATTGGATTTTACTATTAGTGATAGTTTTAAGATAATCAATATTGTGATTCAAAAGTGATTAGTATAAGCCACCAGAATCCTGATTGTAATGAGTAGAATTCATGATTTTTATAAGGATTTCTAATCTATATTTTAGCTAAAGTTTAAAAACTACTTGCAGGGGTTTTTCAGAATCAGACCCTCCTCTCTCATTTCAGAGCAAGCACAAGCTGCTGACCTTTAAGTTTCATGTCCAGATATGGTTCAAACTCCTACACTCTTCCCTTGAAATAAGCCTCAAGTAATATTCTTCTTCTCCCAGATAACCATCAAGTAACTTAAGTAATGGGCAAATGAAGGTCAGAAGATCTATCTCACCAAATAAGGGATATTTTCTATATGACCTAATTTAAGGACAAATATGGGTTGTTTCCTAGATGAATTGACCAATGGTCATTGTTACTGTGTGACTCTCCTTTGAAGGATGTTCATTCTTGTGATAATCTCATTTACTTGTATGGAAAAATCAGAATCTTCTTCTAAAGGTATATAAGACACTTCCTTCCAGTGCTCTAGGTCTGTTGTTCTTAGAACAGTGGTCTGGCTTTGTGGGAGGACTTGGCCCTCTTCCAATAAATCATAAAATATTACCTGGCTAGGAGAATTTGACTTTATTTATCTAAAAATGATTATTCTTAAGAAAATTTTTACCATACAACCATTCATGTGTGCATAGGAGCAAGAATGATAGGAAGGAGCTTTCCATCCCCCTCACATTCCTTCATATCCAAAATGGTGGCATTTAGGAGTGATTGGAAAGGTCCCTCTTAGAGTTGGGAATATTTGAAAGTTATTTAAGTCCTATTCTATGGAGACCTCTTTTTCTGAAGTTAGAGAGCATTTTTCATCATGAGTGCTTCAGAATAATCTTAGATCACTATGTTGTTCTGTACTAAATAAAATTGATATAGAAGGGTATATTTAAAAATATTAAGGGTATAATGTAATCCATATTGATAATTAAGAAAACCATGTGCCTGCTAAGATCTAATTCCAGTGGCGTACCATACCTTCCCCTTGGCTGCTTCCTAGCAAAAAGAGCAAGTACCAATCAAGTTCTCCCCATTTAAGCTTCTGTTTATGTTGGCTTACATCACCACGAAAGACAGGAAGCCTGTCGAATCATGGGAAATGTGGTTTTCAAGTCCCCTAAACGTCCACAGGAAGTTTATATCATGGACCTCAATATTAAGATCAAAGACCCCAAATTTCCAATATTACAGTTCAGAATAATTTTGCTATTGATCATCATAAAATATTTCTGTAACTATGTAAAATATTCTCCCAGTTGTACTCATTTCACATTTTATCAGTTCGTGTAAGTCTTGCCAGTATTTTTCTGAGAGCATCTTGCTCATCATTACTTATAGCACAGCAGTATTTTATCATAACCACATATCACAACTTATTTAGTCACTTCCAAATGAATGACATGCCCTCAGTTTCCAATTCTTTGACATCACAAAAAGAGCTTCTATAAATACCTTTGAACATAATAAGTCCTTATACTTTTTCTAAAAGTCTCTTTAGGAAACAGACCTTTAAGTGCTATTGCTATGTCAAAGGTTATGCATATTTTTATAACCTTTTGGGCATAGTATCAAATTCCTCTTCAAAAAGGTTGGATCAGTTTACACTTCTATCAACAATGTATGAGTCCTAATTTTCCCACATCGCCTCAGTATTTACCATTTTACTTTTCTTTTATATTAATCAATCAGAAAGGTATGAGGTGGTATTTCAGATTTTTAAAATTTTGCATTTCTCTAATCAGTTGTGATTAACAGTATTTTAAATGACTAAATAGCTTTCATTTCTTCTTCTGAAAATTGTCTTTTCATAACTTTGATCATTTGTCAATTGGGGAATAACTCATATCCCAATAAAATTCATTTTGTTCTCTCTATATTTGAGCAATGAGATCTTTATAAAAAACTCGCTATAAAAAATTTGCCTCAGTTTTCTGTTTCCTTTCTAATCTTGGCTGCATTGGTTTTATGAAAAAAACATTTTTTAATTTAATTTAATAAATATATCCATTTTATATACCATAAACATGAATCTGACAGATAAACTATTCCTTGTTCTTGTAATTTGCTTATTATATTACATTTTATGTCTAAATCTTCTACAGATTTTATGTTATTTTGCTGTACAGTGTGAGATGCTAGATACTACCTAGTTATTGTCATAAACTTTCCAGTTTTCACAGCAATTTTTGTTATATAGTGAGTTCTTACCCCAATGTTTGGAACTATGGATTTATCAGTAACACTAGATTACTGTGGTCTTTTACTACAGTGTATTGCAAACTAGTCTATTCCACTGATTCACCAGTCTATTTCTTAGTGAATACTAGACTGTTTTGATAATTACTACTTTGTAATACAGTTTGAGATCTGAGATGGCTAAGCCAACTTCTTTTGCGTTTTTAATTGGTTCCCTTAATATTCTTGACATTTTGTTCTTCCAGATAAATTATTTTTCTAGCTTAATAAAGTAATTTTGGTAGTTTCATTGGTATGACACTGAATAAGTAAATTAATTTATGTAGAATTATCATTTTAATTGTATTGTCTTAGTTTATCCCTAAGAAATTAATGTTCTCCAGTTATTTATATATGATATTATTTGTGTGAATAGTGTTTTGTAATTTTGTTCTTATAGCTCCTGTTTCTGTCTTAACAGGAAGACTCCCAAGTATTTTAAATGGCCAACAGTCATTTTAAGTGGAATTTCTTTTTTTATGATGATGCTCGTCTTAGAAATATATGGAAATGCTGATGATGTCATGTTTGTGCATTTTTAAAAAATCTTGCAACTTTGCTAAGATTGTTAATTATATCACCTAGTTTTGTAAAGAAATAAAAAAGTTCTTGGTCTAAGTCTGAGCAGAAACTGAATTTTATTTGTGGACAAATACAGTAAATGGTCTCATTATACCCAATCTGTGATGAAAGACCTCTTTTGAATGTTTGCAGTTGTTTTACAGGATTTTGATAGCTAATACAGATCATTGATTAACAACACTTAAATCTACAAAGTATGTTATCCAATAGTTGATAAATTCTAGTACAAGTTTCAAGCATTTTATTGATCCTATAATTAATATCCTCAGTCAATGACTCTAGGAAGAGACTTACTGATCTTATCACAAAACCCTCATACAAAAACTCTTAAGAAGAATCTGAGGAGTCTTTTATTGACATAAATTCACATAAAAATATTTGTTATAAAATCCTTCTTTCATATCTGACCCCATGTTTGCTACTGTTATCTTTATCCAGAAACAGGATTCAGTCAAACTATGTACTTAACATTCCAAGGTTGATAACAAGAATCCTTAAGCTAATTCTCTCCTTATCTACCACAGTTAATTAACAACTAGTACTAACCTTCCTAATATCATAGTTATATGTACTACCTAAAGGATTATATGAGATGAATTAGTTTTATAATAAATGATATAAAGAGAAATAAAATACACATTAATTTCTTAATTTTTAGCTGATTCTGTTAGAATCTCCAAGTATATCATCATATCTTCTACATGTTTTTGACTATTCCAATTGATCAGTTCTTTTTCTTCTAATTGCAGTAGCTAGCATTACTAGTACCATATTGAACAATAACAGTAATAATGGGAATCCTTGCTTCATTTTTATTTTGGGGGGAAATTTTTCTAGCCTATTTCCATTACATGTAATTTTGATGTTGGTTTTAGATTTAAAAAAATACAACACTTCATTTTTAGAAAGCTTTATTCATATCTTTTATATAGTTTTTTAACAGGAATGAGTATTGTATTACATAATTCCATACCTTCCATAAACCAATGTAAAATCAAATTAGATACATGATTTGGAAGTAAATTAAAGGAGAATGCAATTCTTTACTTGTCGGATACATGCATAAGGTACAAATTTATAACCAAATAAGACAAAGAGAACATCATGACATGTAAAAGATATAATTTTGACCACATTAGATTAAAAAAAGGTTTTGCACAAAAAGCAAATAGAAATAATATTATAAAGTTTAAAAAACAAAAATGGGAAAATATAGGCAGTGTTTGTGAGAAAGGCATCATTTTCAAATATTTAAAGAATTGAGTCTAATTTCTAAGAATACAAAGTATTCCCCAATTGTTTCATGGTCAATGAATATCAACAGGAAATTCTCAGATGAAGAAATTGAAAGAATCTTTAGTCATAGTCTAAATCATTATTAATTAGAGAAATGCAAAGCAACTCTGAAGTAGTACCCCACAATTATCAGACTGGCCAATATGACAGAAAAGGATAATGATGAATGTTGGAGGGGAGGTAGAGAAATTGGAAATAAATATCCTGTTGGTGGAACTGTAAACTGATGCATATTTAGAAAGCAATTTGGAATCATGTCCCCAAAGTCACAAAACTGTACCCTTTGACACGGCAATACCACTACCAGTTCTATATCCCAAAGAAATCCAACACAGGTAAAAAGTACCTATTTGTACAAAAATATTTATGGCAACTCTTTTCATTTTGGCAAAGAACTGGGATGTTTATCAACTGGAGGATTACTGAACAAACTGTGGTATATGATTGTGATGGAATATATTGTACCGTAAGAAACTACAATTGGGACGGTTACTAAAAACTGGGAAAGATTTACGAGGAGTGATACAAAGTAAAGTGAGCAGAACAAAGAGAATGTTGTGGATTAAAGGTCAGATGGCAATGGATTTTCCCCAGTCCCAGATCAGAGGAGAAGAGAACAAACTTGACTGGATGGGAGGGGTAAGAGCCTGTGGAGTACTCCTTCACCTCCCCCCACCATGTAAGCAGTTGGAAATCAGTTAACAGAACACTCTCAGAGCTGGTTATGGAGGTTATTCAAGTTTGTTAAATTCTGGGCCAAGATGGTAAGCGGATAGTGATTAAACCTTTGTGAAAATAACTTTCATTGTATAAATTATTCTCTCACAGGACAGAAATATTTGAGGTTAAACTCTTCTACAGATCAGACCACAGGCTGTAAGAAAGAGACAGCTGATGCTCCAGCTTGGATGTATTACTTGGCTTGGTGAAAGGAAGGTAGTATGACCCCAAGTTAACTGGATACAAGCTCTATCTTTCACAAACTAAATTGATTTAATGATTACAAGGAACAGGAGAAGGGAATCAGTTTAAGGAAAAAGGAGGGAAGTTATTCAGGCTAAAACAGCTATATGCAGGCTAGCAACACATTCCCCCAGAGTGGGGAATGCATATTAAATGGCTGAACTCGTGTCTAAGCCCCTAAATAATCTTCCTTCTAAAACTTAAACTGCTAAACTGAAGATAGACTGAGATCTTTCTTGAAAGTCTATCTTTGTGGTTAGCTATCAAAGTCAGTGACTGAATATCTCAGCCCAAAGCTACACAGAGTATATGTGTGCCCAGAGCCAAGAGCCAAGAGTCAGGACCCTTGCAAGAGGGGTGATCTGGCTTTTATACCAGGACTCCAAATGCCCTTAACTGCCTCCTCCCTTAGAGTTCTGGGGAGCATTATGGAATTCTGTGATGCAGCTTGAACCCCTCTCAGAAACATGGATGCTACAATAGTAACATCAGTAAAGTATGATAATCAGCTGTGAAGGGCTTAACTATTATCATTAATGAAAGGATACAGGACAACTCCAAGGGAGACATGACAAAAAAGTCTATCCATTCAAAGAATTGAGGGAGTCTTAATGAAGACTGAAGCATACCATTCTTCACCTTATTTCCTCCATGAATTTTTTTCTAGTATAAGCAATATGTCTTCTCTCACAATAGGAGGAATATGAAATTATTTTTTGTGCGATAAAAAAATATACAGCTTATAAAATATTACCTGCCATCTTAGGGAGGAACTTAAGATGGGAGGGAGGGAGAGAACATGAATTATAAAATGTCAAATGATGACTATTAAAAAGTATATCTATAAACAGTGTGGAAAAATAAAATTAAAAATTATTTTTTCTGCATCTCTTGGGATAATCTTAATATTTTGTTTGGTATTGATATGATTAATTATGCTGATATTTTCCTAGTATTAAACCATCCCAGCATTACTGTGTAAAGCTCATAAAATCATAGTGTATTTTCTTTGTTTTATATTCCTTTAATATCTTTGCTAGTACTTTATTATGATTTTTTTTCATCTTTATTCATTAGGGAAAATGGTATAAAATTTTCTTTCTCTGATTTTGATCTTCTTGCTTTAGTCATCAGCATCATATCTGAAACATAAAAGGAACATTTTAGGACTACTTTTTGCCTATTTTCCAAATGGTTTATATTGTATTAGAATTTATTGTGCTTAAAATATTTGGTAGAATACGCTTTCGAATCCATCTGGCTAAGAAATATTTTCTTACAGAGAGCTATTATGGCTTCTTCAATTTTTTCTCTAAAAATGGTTGGATCAATTCACAATTCCACCAGTAGTGTTCTAGTGTCCTCACTTTTCCATGTCCTTTCTAGCATTTGAAATGTTGTCCTTTTGTCCTTTTAACCAATCTAATGGTTGTGATATGACACCTGAGAATTGTTTTGGTTTGCATTTCTCTAATCACTAGTGATTTCGATCATTTTCTAATATATATCTACATGACTTTGATTTCTTTATCAGAAAATTGTTCATGTATTGTGTCCATTTTTCAGTTGGAAAATGGCTTTTATTCTTATAAATTTGACAAAATTTCCTATTTATTTTAGATGAGGCCTCTAACCAAGAGATTGTATATGAAAACATCCTCCTAAGTTTCTGCTTTCCTTTTAATATTGACATTTTTATGTGTACAAAACATTTTCAATTTAATATATTTAAAACTATTTATTATACATCTCACAATGCTCTCCATCTCTTATTTATTCATAATTTCTGCTCCCATTCAAAAATCTTATAGGTAATATGTTTCTTCTTGTTTTTTTTTTTTTAATTTGCTTATGATATCTCCTTTTAGGTCTATATCATGTACTGATCTCATTCCGATCTTAGTGAATGATGTAATATATTGCTCTAAACCTAGTTTCTGCTAAACTACTTTCTGCTAGTCCTAATAATTTTTACCAAATAGTGATTTTTATTCCAATAACCTGGATGTATTCCTTATATTTGAATATGAGGTTACTTTAATCTTTTATTATTGTTCATTTTATGTCCATTCTGTTTCACTGATCTACATTTCTATTTCTTAGCCAGTACTAGATTGTTTTGATAATTACTTTTTAAAAATATAGCTTAAAACCTAATTCTGCTAGAACTCCTTTTTTTCATTTTTCCATTAATTCTTTTTCTATCTTGATCTTTTGTTCATTCAGAAGAATTTTGTAATTTTTCTACTTCAATAAGATATTTGGTAATTTAAATATGATGGCATTGAATAAAAGGATTTGTTAGGGTAGGATTGTTAATTTATTTTCTAAATTTGTTTCTCTACTTTTCTTATTTGATTAAAAATCCTTTTTGTCATCTTCCTGACTGTGATTAATCATATTTTTCTTCATATATTTGCATGTACCTATGTTGATTTCATAGTCTTCTTTTTGATTTTTTGTTTTTACCTTCAATGTCAGCATAGTTACATTTTATGGTCAAGATTTTTGTTCTTTGGTCATTTTCCAAGCCTGTTTCTTGACTAACTTTATGTTAAAGTCAAGCTTTGCTTCTGGAATAGAGGAGATATTGTTCTAAGCTTTAGTTTTTTCATACTGCTGATTTCAGAGGTAGTTCTGTGAAATAGTGGGGATTGTATTAGTTATACCTGTAAAGATGGGACATAAGATTTATTTGTCCATTTTACAGAGAGTAAACTTTAGATGAGTTATAATGAACAAGAAGAGAGTGATATTTTGAGTGTAATTTTACCCCATAAATATGTGTCCACAGATTGGAGAGCTAGACCATGGGTGACTTAATTAGCATGATCTTCCCCTTCAGAACCTGGTAGTTTTTCCATCATCAACTTTATTTCCACCATCAAAATATTCATAATTCAGATTACTTTTTAAAGCCTTATTTTTCCTTAACATGATTCTAATTTCCTTTGAAATGCATATACCTGTTTTGCAATATTTTAAAAGTGTAATTTTTATTAATCCCTTTCCTTGAATATACTTCTACTTTTCTGAGTAGGTTAGAGTGTAAGAATTTCGTTGCCTTTTAACATAGCGCCTGACATAATAGTTTTTATATTGTGGTTTTCAATATTTTTGCTTACTAATGATTTATTATAAGCACTTAGAATAAATAAAATATTTCCTTTTCTAATAATTTGATCAGGAAAATATTAATTTCTATAGTATTATTACATTTATTTCTCATAACTATTTCAAACCAAAACATGCTAATTATATTGCTTTTTCAATATTCTAAAATTGATACCAATTTTGTTTATTCTGTTAGGGTAGTCAGGTAGTATTTATTCATTCATTTTTTTATTCTTTATGCAAGAATTTGTTATTTCTTCCTCCAAACGCCCCTCTCCTACCCTAAGCTCTCCAGGGCACAGTTTAATAAAAGAAAAAGAATACTCTCATTACAAATATGTATTGCCTAGCAAAACAAAGATCTACAGTGACTATGTCCCAAATGTATATATGATATTCTTTATTTCAAATCTATCACCTCTCTGACAGGAATTGAGCAGCATATTCTTTCTTTAGTAAGGTATTTTACATATATAAGATATTCAATTTTTATGTTATATCTATAAATTGTTTTTAGTCTGCTAACTTCACTCTGCTTCAATTCATAAGAAAAATCTTCCCAGCTCCTTCTCAACCTATTTCATCATTAAAGCAGAATAATATTCCATTATGTTTATATATCATAATTTACTTAGCTAATCCTAAAAAGTAGGTACCCATTTAATTTTCAGATTTCTAAAATAATGATTAAAGTAGATTCTATAAATATGTTGTTTACATACAGATCTTTTTTTAAATTTCTTTAGAGATATAGAACTATAAGAGTATTGCTCAATCAAAAGGCATCTTGAGTAACTTTCTGTCCCAAATTGTTTTTCAGAATGCATCAGAAAAGTTATGGTTTATTTCAACACTGTGAATTTGTTTATTTGAATTTGTTATACTTTCTTGCCTATTAGTTTCTTTAAAAAATTGTCTTGTACTTTTATTTCTTAAAATGCTGGTTTTCAGGTACTCAAGTCATTCAATTCCTGATACTGATTACTGTGATTACTTTTCCTTTAACAAAGTTTTAGTGTTATTTTTTCCCCAAATACAGTAAGTAGCCTCTGATTATTTGGTTCTGGGACAAGGTCCATGTATTTCTAAATAAATATCATAAATAATTCAAAACTTTCTGAAAAAAAATTCTATAACACACTTTTATACCTCTGAATACAGCATTTCCTGCCTCCTCCTTTATCATCCCCATAGGTGATCCTAATCAACTTTTCTGTGTCTCTACCTGCTTTTTAGTAGGTTTGAATTGTGCATCAAATTAATTTGTTCTGTTGGTTGTTTAATACAATTAAATAATCATCTCTATTGTGAACATTTCCCTCAGTTCTTTCTTTTCGAGCCATATCCTATCTTCTGTTTGAAGGCAATTTAAGAGCGTTTCCCTTTATAGATATTAGTTTTTCCCCCTAATATGCTAAGAATAGCTAAAACTATAGTATTTTGTCTTGAGTCATTTCTTCCATTTCATGAAATTCAGATTATACTTACATGGTTGTACTCTTTACATGATTCCTGATTTTTCTTCTCTCATTATATTGCATTTATTTTACATATGTATGTTTGTTTAGTTTCCTCCTCTGCAACCATCATTTTTTTATCCTTTTGTTTTCAATCCATGATTATCTCATTCTAGTTAGTACTTTTGAAAGATTTACATTTTTCATTTGTTTTGCAAACATTAATTTTTTTCTAGTAACAATATAGAGGAACAACTGCATCCCACTTACATAACTATAATTTATCTTGTCCAACCCCTTGAATATTGTTCTTTGAAGTAGGTTTCAGTGACCTTATATGCAATTATATCTGTTTTATAGGAAGTGTTGGCCTTATTATAGAAATAAAATTAACCTAAATGCTTAAACTTATAATAGGAGAATTATTCATGTTTTTAAACATCTATGCTTTAATTCATAATATTAAGTGTATTAAGTACTAACACATAACTCCAACTGCAAGTATGACTTGGACCTGTTAGAGCTACTGAATGGAGCTGATGGCACTGTATGAGTAATAACAATACATGACTCCAAGGGTTGTTTTAGAATAAAACAAGGCAGTATTTGCAAAGTACTTAATAATTCTTAGAACATTATATAAATGTTAGTTTTCATTATTACTCACAGTATTAGTATTTCAACTTTTACATGAGACACAAAAGTCTTCATGAACCATATCATAAAAAGTAAATAGTACACAAATTGTAATGCAATGTGAAATTACATGTAGACATGAGACATGTGAAGCTAGTTCTATGCAAAGTACAACATAAGAAAGATATTTGAGAAACCAGAGAAAATCAAGGAGGAGGGTAGCATCTGAGCTAGCTTTTTAAGAACAGGAAGCATTTCATTGGGAATATTACTAGTAAATGGTGTGAACTAAGATTAAAAAGCAGGCGACTGTCACCTGTACAGGGATGATGAGTAATTTAGTTGAGTGTAATTAGAATACAAAGATTAGTTTAGGCTATGATAAGACCAGCCTCTAATTGTGAAGATCCATATTGCTGCATACTTCATGGATATGTGTCTAGGCTGAGTTTGTTATTATAGGGTGCTGATGAGTTTGTAGTATCAGCCAGTAATACAGTAAACAATTATAATTCAAATTTTGCATAGGCATATTATAAATATGATCCTATGTGAAACAGGGTGAGATAGACATCTAGTCATAATTTCTGCATGTAGAGACTCATTGTCTCTATTTCATAACCTCCTATTTTACATGTGCTGCCAACTGTAACCCTAATATTTGCCTTCTCAATTCCATAACAGCTCTTAATTTTCTTTTTAACAACTGTAAACTTTAGGAACTCTCCCCATGACATAATGAGCATTACTATGGGGAAAAGCTCTTCAAAGTTCATTTCCTACAATAGTTGAGTGTGAGACAGCAATTTTCTGGTTTACATATAAAATAGAAACCAAAAAAATAAAAACACACACGATGCAAAAATATTAAAATTAAAGCAATATATCACAATGATCATATGATATGACCAGGAGGGATTTGTAGCAGGAACATAGAGGTGTTGCAATATTAGGAAGGCTATCAACTTAGTTGACCATTGCAAAAACAAAACCAACAGAAATCATATGATTATCTCAATAGACAGAAAAAAGTTTCTGACAAAATGCAATACCCATTCCTGTTAAAAACTATTGAATATAGTTGAACATAAATGAAGTTTTCCATAAAATGATCAGTAGTATATATCTAAAACTATCAGCATTATCTGCATTAATATCCCAATTTCCCCATATCCCTTCCAAATTTATTATTTTATAGTGTATGAGTGATTGGTCTCTACCTAGTTTCTGCCAAACATCTTTCCAGGTTTTTCAGCAGTTTTTGCCAGTAAGTTCTTGTCCCCAAAGCTGGGATCTTTGAGTTTATCAAACACTAGATTACTGTGATCCCTTATTACTATGTATTTTGTGTTTAGTCAATTCCATTGATTCACCATTCTATTTCTTAGCCAGTATCATTTAGTTTTGAAGATTACTGCTTTGTAGTATAGTTTGAGATATGGTAAGGATAGACCATCTTTCTTCTCATTTTTTTTCACTAACTCCCTGGAAATTACTGACCATTTGTTCTTCCAGATGAATTTTATTATTTTTCCTAATTTAATAAAATATTTTTGTAACTTGATAAGAGACTGAATTGGTAAATTAATTTAGGGAGAAGTCTTTGCCTACCAATGAACTATTAACATTTTTTCCAATCATTTAGATCTGACTTTATTGGTGTGAAGAGTTTTGTAAGTGTGTTCATAACATTCCTGCATTTGTTTTTGTAAGCAGACTCCCTGGTCATTTATACTATTGAGTTATTTTAAAAGGAATTTCTTTTTCTATCTCTTTTTGCTTGTTTTTGTTGGTAGTATGTAGAAGTGCTGATAATTTACTTGGGTTCATTTTAGATTCTGCATCTTTGCTACTATTGTTTATTATTTCAATTATATCTTAGTTGATTCTCTAATACCATCATATATCTGCAGTGATAGTTTTATTTTCTCATTGCCTATTCTAATTCCTTCATTTTTGTTTTTCTTCTCACTGCTATAGCTCACATTTTTAGGAAAATGTTGAATAATTATGATGATAATGAACTTATTTTGAAGGCTTCTAGCTCATCTCCAGTACAGATAATATTTGGCGATGGTTTTAGATTGACACTACTTATAATTTTAAAGAATGGCTTATTTATTCCTATACTTTCTAGTGATTTTAATAGGAATGGGTATTGTATTTTGTTGAAGGCTTTTTCTGTAGCTTCTGTGATAGTCATATGATTTCTTTTAGTTTGGGTATTGAATTGGTCAATTGTGCTCTTAGTTTTCCTAATATTGAACCATCTCTGCATCCTTGGTATAAATCCCACCTGGTTTATAGTGTACAATTTTGTGATACATTGTTGTAATCTCCTTGCTAGTATTTTTTTAACATTTTTGCATCAATATTCATTAAGAAAGTAGATGTATAGTTTTTTTTCTCCACTTTTGCTCTTCTGGGATAAATATTAACATCATATTTGTGTTGCAAAAGGAAATTGGTATGACTTCTTTGCTTATTTTTCCAAATAGTTTATGTAATATATATATACATATATATAATATTAATCATACTTGTTCTTGAAATGTTGGGTAGAATTTAACTTCTGAATCCATATGACACTGGGGATTTTGTCTTAGGGCAGTGATGGGCAAAGTACTTTGAAAGAGTTGCCTTAGAAACAGACTGACAGATGAGCATTTCCTTTCCTTTGGCTCCCTCTTTAAAATGAAATTAACCAGTGGCCTATCTATTGTATAATCTTTTTTTTTTTTGGTAAAACCACCTACTTGTTTCTTTTATTGGGTCAGTAGTTTTCTAAATTTCAATTTTCTAAATTTATTTTGATTTTTTCAAAGGCAAATTTGGTGTTTAGTTAGGGATTATTTCTTTAAATATTTAACTTTTTCCAGATTACATGTTGATACAATCAATTAAATTCAACAATGTAATTTTTTAACATTTTGTGACTTATGTTGTCTCCCACCTTCCCGAGATGCAAGCTTATGGGTTTTACATGTATTATTCTATAATATTTACTTTCATAGTGTAATAGGGAAAATAGGAAACTTAAAATAAGGCAGAATAGATGACAGCTTGAAGAAATCTTGGACTTCAGGGACATTCCAAAATGGAATAAAGCCAGGGTTTGAAAGGAGAGAGTGTTTTTTGACCAAGCTGAAGGGAGGTAGTCTTGGCTGTGTGGTCCAGCTTTGCCAAGTATACAAGTTGCTGACAGAGTGGGATTTCACTGAGAAGAAGATACCTTCAATCAACTATCGTGGCCTAGGTAGAAGGAAGATCTTGGTTATCTGCTGGTGGACAGCAGATTTATCTACCTTACTTCCTAGAGAGTTTGTGGATTAACTGGCTGTGTATTGAACTTGTTCCTGGTTCCTGTGACATCTGTGATCATCTTGGAGCACTGTGGACCAGTGTAGTGAGAATCCGACCTCTCCAGCCCTCTCTTATTCTAGTTAGAGATTTAGTTTAGTTTAGACTTTAGTTAAGTCATTTGGGTTATTCCATAGTGTAGCAAACCCTTCTCTTCCACTTCCTTTATTTATATCAATAAACCCAGTTTATTTTTACTTCCTGACTCCTCTAAGCCATAAATAACCCACATCTTGAAGTTACCTACATCAATGGTTTTCCCTGGATGATAGATTGTCAGTTAACTTACTAACTGTCATTCCCTGAATCCTCACATCCCTATTTGGTTTTCCTGTGTTTGTGAGGTGTGGGAGTGTCCCCAGTTTGTCTGGAACCCAGTTATTCTCCTATCCCAGTATTTTCTTTTACAATAGTTCTCATGTTGTGAAAGAAGACACATATCATTTATACTAGAGAAAAAATCATTGAGGAAATGAAATAAAAATAGCATGTTTCTACCTGCATTCAGATTCTATTAGTTCCTTCTATTTATTTTACCAGTTACATGTAATACATTTTCCCACAAGTTTTCCTAAATTATATGATCAGATTTATCTCCCTTTCTTCCTCCCTCTCCTTCCCCTCCTGATTCTTGCAGGTGATTCAGTATGGATTATACATGTGTTATAATGAAAAAAATATTTCCATATTTTTCATTTTTGTGAATAATTTTATAATACCAAAACTCTAAAATATAAACTCAAATAACCTTAAAAATCATATTGTTCTTCATCCCACAGTTTTTTTTTTCTCTAGAAATGGATAGCATTCTTTCTCATAAGCCCTTCAGAATTGTTCTGGATCATTGTATTGCTGATAGTGACTAAGTCTATCACAGTTTTTTATTCCATAATATTGCTGTTACTATGTACAATATTTTCCTAGTTCTGCTTATTTCACTTTGTATTAGTCCATGAAGGTCTTTAAAGTTCTTTTTGAAATCTCCTGTTCATTATTCCTTAAAGCACAATAGTATTTCATCACTATGATATACCTCAATTTGTTCAGCCATTCCCTAATTGATGGACATTCCTTTAGTTTCCAATTCTTTGCCCTCACAAAAAGTGGAACTATAAATATTTTTGTACAAGTAGGTACTTTCCCATTTTTTTCTATCTCTTTGTGATACAGGTCTAGTAGTGGTATTACTATCAGTTCCTTCTATATCAGCCTTTTTTTGTTATGAGTCCTTCAGGAATTTGCCAGATCCTTGTATTGCTGATAGTTGTCATTCATAGTTGATCATTGTACTTTATTGTTGCTACTGTGTACAATGTTCTCTTTGTCCTACTCCTTTCACTTTGAGTTACTTCATATAAATCTTTCCAGGTTTTTCTTTGATTATCTTGTTCATCATTTCTTATAGTATAGTAGTTGTCTATTACAATCATATAACACGTAACTTGTTCAGTCATTCCCCAATTAATGGGCATCATTGCAGTTTCCAGTTCTATTTCACTCCAAAAAAACTGCTATAAATATTTTGTGCAAGTAGTTCTTTTCCCCCTATCTTTGATCTGTTTGAGACACAAACTTAAGAATGGTAATGCTGGATCAAAGGATATTTAAACTCTGATAGCCCTTTGGGAATATTTTCAGCTTGCTCTCCAGATGGTTCAATCAATTCACAGTTCCACCGACAGTATTAGTGTCCCAATTTTTCCACATCCCCTCTAAAATTTATTATTATCCTTTTTTATGTCATAGTAGCCAATCTGATCAATGTGAAGTGGTAACTCAGCCTTGCTTTAATTTACATTTCTCTAATAGAAGCATTTTTTCATGTGGTAAAAGATAGTTTTAATTTTTTCATCTGAAAATTGACTGTTTATAACCTTCAACCATTTGTCAATTGAGGATTCTGTTGTATTATAAATTTCTTTCAGTTCTCTATATATTTGAGAAATGCGAACTTTGTTAGAGACACTTTTTATAATTTTTTTTTTAATTTTTACTCTGTATGACTCACTTTAAATGTTTTTCTTGTAGATACCATATTCTGGGATTATAACATTTGATTCATTCTGCTATTCTCTTTGATTTTATGGGTGAATTCATCATATTCACATTACACATCTGAGGCAGGTCCCCAGAAAAAGTAGGGGTAACCATCCTCTGGAGATCCAGAAATGAGGAAATGTTAGGGTATATAACTGATGGAAATTCTTCATTCAATTGCCTTTAGGTGTGAGGAAGCCTAATGACCCAGCTTTACTGAGAGACACCTGTTATTGGCTTGGTGTTTTGCCTTTTTGTTTTTCTTTCAGATTGGCTGAGTAATAATCATCACACTGTTATTATAGAAATAGTCTATGGTCTGCTTCTTAGGTTGTTTGCTCATTTTACAGCCTATTTCTTGACATAACTTTATTTATATTGAAGATATGCTCTGCCCCTATGGTGTAGAAATCATTGTCCCAACTTCAGTTTTTTTCAACTTCTGTTTTCAGAAATAATTCTGGTAAGCTGTGTGTTTTTGTTTCTTCTAAGGGTTGTGATCAATCTAGGAAAGTTTTTATCACTGTTCTCCTGGTTTGTTACTCTACCATCTTGACTCCACCTCGGTTCCATCTATTTTCAACTTAAATTTTGACACTGCAATTTCTAATTACTTTTTTGCCCCAAGGTGATAAAACCGATTCTACTCACATATATGTGCTCTTCCCTTCTATTTAGTTTTAAATACGTTCCTGTCTTTTCTGAATTTGATATTCTCCTTCATCTCTTTGTTTCTTCTTCCTTAACTATATCAGTTCTATATCATTCAGTTACATCTGCCAAAACAACCCCAGCTCACTATATTTATTCTGTTCCTGTCAAATTCTTTTGAATATCACTAAAAGAATATAAGATTCCATCCTTACTTTTTCTATAAGTGTTCAGAATCTCATTTGTAGCTGTGTTTTTCACATCAGTAAAACTATACCTCTTAACTAATACTTTTAAGAAGATTATACAATTGATGCTAGAAGAAACCTTAGAAATTATCAAGCTCAGTCCCTTCATTATAATGAAGATGGTACTGAAACACAAATTTGAGTCAATCACATTGGATCACAAATAGATTAAACATATGAGGCAGGATATGGACATTTTTTTGTTTCTTTCTAATATTTGTGCCTTGTTCATTTCATTGTACTGTCACAAAATCCTTTTGGGCTTTTAATTAAACTTTAACCTTAACCTTCACACTCTATTTCTTTTTTTTTCTTTGAAAATGCATTGCTTTTAGTATCACTGGATCGTTGCAGAATATGACATTAGGATTACAATGAGATCACAAAGTCCACCCCACAACTGAGCAGGAATCCTTAAGACTATATTCCTGACAAAGGATCCTACAGGGTTGCTTGAAAAAGCTCTTGTAATAGAAAACCCAAGACCCTCTAAAGTCAGCCATTATCACTTATGTTAACTCAGTTAAGGAGTTTTCCTTATACCTGTCCAAAATCTGCTTTTGTGAATTTTCTAACCTTTGGCCCTAGTTCTGCCTTCAAGGAAGCATTAGCCTTCTTCCTCTTGATAGTCTTCAAGTTCATTTTATTATGTCTGCCTTAAATTATCTCTTCTTTGGGGCCCCTGTTCATTTTACCAATCCTCAGGCATTTGCCATTCTCTTAGCCTCTAAAACATAATGCATTGAACTAAAACATAATGTTCCAGATCTGGTATGATTAGGTAGAAGACTTTACAGATATAACTGCTACTTCCCTTGCTTCATTAATGTAGCTTATGGTAGGGTAATAGTGGTGAAGCCAATAGGACTGATGTCAGTGGTTTCTGATGCTGAAAAGATTATATGTACCAAAGGGGCAACCCATCCTCATGTGTCTGCTTCTTGTTTTTGACATGGGTGCAATGTGTAGGGTTATTTCTTGAAAGTTAAGAGAGGGCAAGTATATCTGGTTTCCTACTTGGCCTAAAGTCTCAAGCACAAGTCCTGATGAAATAAGCCCATAACTATGGTGAGGTTGATTCTCCTTTATATTTTACTTTTCTTGGCTCTAGGTGAATGAATATTTCAAGGTGTGAGAACTCAGGTGATCTAATCAGTTCAGAAGTTCTTTAGAAGTCTCATCATGATCAGAGTGGAAATGCAGCAGTAACAATAGACATCATAGCAGCAGAGGCTAAAGGCAATGCTTGCAATGGTGGTGGAAAGACAGTCACTGGAACATAGCCCATAGTTGAAGGTTTCATGACCTTTTGTGGCAGAAATGGTGGTTATGGGCTCTAGAAAGGTGCCAGCCCTTGGATCATAGCAGAAAACTATCAGAGAGTTACAGTCTGGATTTTCTTTCATCTTCCCATTTTAAATTGATCTTTGTTGATTTCCTTAGCATCCTTCCCTAGTTTCTATATATCAATTATTACAATTTAGGGATAGACAAGGCCATGTACTATTTTCACTGCCTGTCTCCCATCAGTTTTTCTCCGTCTTCCATTTCAATCATTATATTTTCAGATATCTCTGGGGTACATATCCTTTTGTGTGCAATCCAGATTTTGCTAAGCTAAAAACTCCCCCTGGAGGTCTGGTATCACTTCCTTCTGATGGCTGTGTTGTCTCAGCTGGTTTTCATTTTCAGGCTAAAGATAACTTGCCAACACTGCCCCAGGGTTTAACAATGTTGAAATTAAAAGATTTGGTGCTTCCAGGCTCTGCTCATCAGGTATGTCCTCAGAGTGAATGAAGTGGCAACTTTCATGTCAGCTTTTGATTGAGGCTCCATCAGAGCTGGAATTAGGAGTCTTAGCGCCCTCTTATTTATATAAAGTTTGGTCTCTCCTTAAGGCTGATCCTCAGAAAGTAAATCTGTTGCTGAGACCATATTTGAAACCACTCCAAGATGACAGAACTTCCTAAAACTTACATTCCTTTAAGTCTTTAAGAATCCAGAATGATCTTTACATCATGAGATATCAAGGAAGATTTTGTGAGAGACTTTTTGATTCTTATTTTTTTAGTTTTCAAAGTAATCATTAAAAAAACCCTGAAAAAATTAGAACTTATATTGCAACATCTGGTCCATTGAAGAAAGGGGTAATTATGATCAAGATGGAGATAATGCTCAGGTAGGGAACTCAGGGAGCTTTGCTCTGCAGTGTATGAGTCACTGTGAGATTTCTAAAGCAAAGGGCTATCAGCCCAAAGCAACCAATAATAAGAGGTCTGTGCCCCAGATGTTTAATGACCAAGGATTAAAGTGGAAGTGAAAAGGTTATTTGCCTTTATATAACATCCATAAAGCAGAGCTCTCAGTTTTCCATTTTTATTGAGGCTAGAGAAGCCAAACAACTCCAGTTTCCTATTGGTGATCTCTAAGGTGGGTGATAAGGAAGGAGAGGGGTGGTCATAGAGGGAGTGGCAGAGGGAATGGGAGAGGCAGGAAGAAACAAAGTGAAAAAAAATAGGAAGAAAGGATGCTAGGGAGCAATGAAGGAAGGAAGGGAGGATAGAAGGAAGGAAGGCAGGAAGGCAGGAAGGAAGGAAGGCAGGAAGGAAGGCAGGAAGGAAGGAAGGAAGGAAGGAAGGAAGGAAGGAAGGAAGGGAGGGAGGAAAGAATGAACAAAGGAAGGAAGGAAGGAAACTTCACATTCTATTTCAAAATAAGGACATGGCAAGTACAATAAAATGTCTTTTTTTTCCCTATGCATAATGCACGTATTCAGAGCAGCAATGTCTGTCCTTTCCTATCTTCCCCACCTACAAATTTTGAGGATCTCCCTTGAAGTAGCATAAAGTTATCAGCCAAGCCTGACTTTTCTGTGGAAAAACATAATCAGGAATGGTAATCAGGAAGAGAATAAGGGTGCTTCTAAAAACCCTCAGACTCATTGCTGAGGTACTGATGTTTACATAAAAGAATACTGCTTTGAAACTTTCAGAGAGGAGAAATAAACAGTACATGTTTGGTAACATGAACAATACTATATGAAATTGAAGACAGATATGAGATTCATTTGGAACAGTTAAAAAAGGAGGTATTCTATAGTATCCTGGTAGACCATTGGCATGACATGGTATGCATGTGGGACCCAGGTATACAGGGGAAAATTTTCCAGAGGAAGAAAAAAAATTATGAACCTCAAGTTGGTCCTTAGGGGTATTTTTCTGCTGTAAACATTGTCAGGCAAGGCAGTGGTTTGACAATATTTACTCCTTGTAGGCCAGTGGCTATAAAGGGGTCCCCTGGGAAAGATTATAACTGTTTTTATTTAAGATAACAGTGATAAGAGTGGCAAAAGTTCAGATATCAGCAGAAGAGTGATACTATAAGAATTATAGTTATGTCAAACATAGTGATGCTAGAAACGTACTAAAGTATACAAAACTAAGGAGGCCACAGATATTTAAAAAAGGATTATTGTTTGAAACTAGATTATAATATTGGGAATTCAGGCTAGATGTATGGATTCATTGTTCTTAGGGGACCCACAGATGAGGAAATTCCCTCAAACAATGAAGATCCAGCATTTTCTCTGGAGGATGCAAGTTTAAGTGATTTACTGACGGTCATATACTCAAAAGATGTCAAAGGCAGAGCATAAGTCTAGAACTTCTTGCTTCTCAGGAAAACTCAGAAAAACATTCTAAATGTGATTTATTTGTATAAAAGTTAATATCCTTCTATCCTTTCTTGAATAAGTTTACTAACTACATATTTTTGTCAATGATGAGTCTTGCCTCTTGCCTTTTCTTTCAACTCACAGGCATTTTCTCATCTTCAATTGTTTGGGGGGGGGGGTGGAAATATTCTGATTTGGAAGCCCTTTTGTTGTCACTGATGTAACCTTGTCCAGACTGCCAAGTCAACATATTCATAGGGCTTTCAGGTTCATGATAAAGAGTTGACTATGAGGCACCATAAGCATGGATGTTATATTTGGAAAATAGATTTACGTAGTTAAGACTGTTGTTAGTTTTCTGTTTTATTTTTCCTTTTGTACAAGTCTCTAGACTAGATATCTTTGTTTCATCTTTGTGAAGACATAATGTAGTAAGTTAGAGGTTGTCAATTATTTATCAAACATTTAATTAGTGCTTTGTTTTTGACAACATTTTATGCATTATATTTACAAAAGCTAACATTCTAATGGGGGAGACAAGTTGTAAATAATTAAAGTATATATAAGCTATATATACATGTGTGTACACATATTTATATGTATATATAACTGTATCTATATCCATCTATCAAATTAAAAATAATCTCCAATAAATATATGAGCAGTAAGAAGGAGAGGATGGGATGTCCAGGAGAGACTTTCTGCAGGAGGTAGAATTTGAGCTGAAATTTGAACAAGAAAGCCCAAAAGTGGTGGTGAGGAAGAACATCTCGGGCATGAGAATTAGCCAGTAAAAAGTCACTGAGTTAGGTTTAAAGGGTTTTAAAAGACACATACAATATTTTATAAGTGATTCTGGAACTAATGAAGAACAATGGATTTTGTTGAGTGTGGGGATAGCATTGTTTGACCTATACATTTTTTTGGCTATAAAGTGGAAGATAGATTGAAGTGTAGAAAATTTTGAAGCAGAAACAGGAGGCTATTCCAATTAGTCTGCAAAATCTGTCTTCTGCTTGAACAAGACTAGGTGCTATCTAAGTGGAAAGAAAAAACACATATAAGAGATATGGTAAAGGTAGAAAAGCATAAGAGCTGACAACAGATTGGGCATATGGAAAAATTGTGAATGAGGAGTGAGGAAATGACCAAGAGGTTATGAGTAGGTGGCAACTAATGTTATCATCCTACATGATGGAAGGATAGTTAGTGGTGTCTATAAAAAATAATAAAGCAATTAGAAAGAGGGGAATATTTGTGGAGAAAAAAGATAATGAGTTTTCTTTTGAATGTATTGATTTTAAAATGCCTATTAGGCATTCAAACTGAGCTCTCCAGAAGGGATTTTGGTGAAAAAATGAAATGAAATGAGCTCAAGAAGGTTTGTAATATAGATCTGAGTGTCAGCTGAGTAGAAATGGAAATTAAATGAAAACTTAGAAAAAACTATCAAGGTACAAAGTGTGATTAATAGTATTTTAAGTTACAGAGTAATCAAGAAGGATTATAATTGAGAAAAGGCCATTATGTTTGGTGATTAAGAGATCATTGGATGACTTTGAAGGGAGAAGTATCAGTTGAATTATGAGGTTGGCATCAATGATGCAAAAGATGTAGAAGGAAATGATCTTGCCTAATAACTAATATTCACAGCCTTCTCAAGGAAGTTAGCCAAGATTAGGAGGTGAGGCATAAGGTGATAACTATCAGGGATTTTATTTTAGGATGAGAGAAACATGGGAAAATTTGTAAACTGTAAAGAAGAAGCCAATAGATAGTGAGAGACTGAACATAAAAGAGAGAGTGAGGTTGATTTATGGAACAATCTGATAGAAAGTATGAAAGGAGGTGTGATAATGGATCCAGGTAGAAGTATTGCTTTGGCAAGGAAAATAAATCCCCTCTTTATGTGAAATAGGGGTGAAGAAAGAAATGGTAAAGAGGGGTGTCTGAGTGAGGTGAGATGAAAAAGAAGAGGGAAAGTTAATATTTTATCAGTAAACTGTGAAGTGAGGTTTGTATCTCACTCATTATATTGTCAAAGTAACAAAAAATGAAAATAAAAAATGTTAGAGGGGCACTGGGAGAATTAACACATTGATGCATTGTTGTTGAAGTTGTGAATTGGTATAATCATGTTGGAAAGTAATTTGGAATTGTAACTCAAAAGTCACTTAATGATTGATTGTTATCAAAATTAGGCTTGTTCCCTGAGGATGTTAAAGAAAGAGGAAAAGGTTGTGAATGTACAGCATATTTATATCTGCTCTACTTGTTATGACTAAGAACTAGATCTAAGGGATTCCTCTCAAAGAATTTCTTTATGTTGTGTCGTAAGAACTGGTAAAAGAGACAGTTTCAAAGAAAACTGAGAAAATCTTTATGACCTGGTGTAGTGAGAAAACCAACTTATACAATAACAATTTTGTAAAGAAGAATGTTGAGAAACTTAACAACTGATCAACACAATGTTTTCACTATCATTATAGAGGAATAATGGCAAAGATTAGACATCAGAAGGTAAAAAAGATGTAATAATGGTCTAAATATATAAAATGAAAGATTTTTTTTTGGATATAGCCAAAATGCACATTTATTTTGATTGTGTGTATTTGTTACTGTTGATTCTTTTTTGTTTTCAAAGGGATTAGTAGGATAGACATAAAACAAGTTTTTATCATTGTGAAAAATGATTTTAAATATTGATGGGTATCTTCGCTGAGAATATGGAAGAAGGAATGAAATAACCATCAATTTAAAAAATCCTCACAATGAAGAAAATAATGTAAGCATTTATAAGGACAGAAAATAAAGCAACAAGGGAAATCATAAACAAATTATTTATAAGTAAAAACAAAAAAGTGAAAACAAATCAAATTAAATCCCCAAACTAGTCTGATTTCCAAAATAAATAGTTGTTAAACAATGTCAGTGACAAAATACATGTTTTATAAGGGGCTGGGAAAAAAAAAGATTTCAAATGTAAACAGAAGGGCAAACAAATAGCAAAAAAAATATTATACATCCATCAGAAACAGCAGAAGGAGATGGAAGATATTTTCTGAAAAGCAAAGGAACTAAATATACAATCTCAATTTATAAACCATGCAAACCTGTGACTGTCATCACAGTCAACTACATGTACAACCCAGATATAAAAAATTTAAATTAGTATACTTTTCAATAAAAAAATAAGCAAATAAATTAAATACTACCAGAGGTTAAAAATATGATCATTAAGAAATATTTTAGATGTACATGAAAGGATGAAAAAAAGTAAAATTTAAATAGATAAGAACATTAAGATGGAAGAGTAGAACTGAAATCCTAGATTAAACTTCACATCTCCTACTCTTTCAGATGAATCACATTTTATTAATTTTATGGGACAAAATTGTACAGTTGGAGGGAAGCTGGTATGGTAGTAGAAGTGGAACAGGAAATATGTTTTGTCCTTTGTTTACTACATGTGTGAACAGTGAATAGATAAGTTGCATTCTTATAGAAAGAAGACAGGAAAAGGAGGGAAGGTGGGAAAAGGAAAGAATAGACATTAGAGAAATAAAAAGGAGAGGTCCCAACCAAACAGATGGGGAGTGTCCCACTGGAAAATAACTTTTTTGGGAAAACAGGGTTTATGACAAAGATAGGGGATGATGAGATTAGTGGATGCTGTGAGGGAGGATCCTATGTATCCATATTCAACAATAGTGCCCCAGGTCACAAAGAGAGCTATTTGAGACTAAATTTAAAATCAAATTTTCCTGACCCAGGACCCAAGGTTCTATCCACTGTGCCACCAGGCACCTTTGTTAGTTGTAAGGATCAAAAGATTATGATTTCTTAAAGATGCTCAGCATAGTGCTTGGCACAAAATGGATGTTATATAAAAATGTATTTCTCTATCTCGAGGTAGGGGAAGTGAACCAAAGATAAAAAAAAAAATGACCCACCTACAAGTGCAGCCCCCTAAACTGGACTAGGTTTGTTTGAGGACTCTAAGCCACAGGTAATATCTGTATTCTCTGATAATATGTTGTAAGATCATAAATTAAAAGTTAAAAGGGATTTCAAAATAGTCATAGATATATGTTAATTTACAAACAATCAAGTGGATCAGAGGAAAAATTGGCTGTATAAATATGTATATAATATGCATATTCTAGTGCATATTATTTCACCTATCTGGGTCTCAGTTTATTGATCTATAAAATGAGAATATTGGACAATCTCTAATTTTTTTCCATTTCTAATATTCTGTGATTTTGTAAGAGTTGAATTCACCTGTGAGTTCATAGGATGATTCAGAAAGATTTATTTACTTAAAGGAATCTGAATGGAAAATCAGATCATACATTCAAAGTTGAAAAGAATCTTGAGAATTTATCCAGTCCAAAACCCTCATTTTTCAGTAAGGATTTGAGAAAAAAGAATTTTATAGAGTCACATGGATGATAATCAATAATCTCTCTCCATTCACGTTTCTTTTCTATTTCAAATGTACACAATACAAGCAAACCAAAATTAAAAAAAAAAAAAAAACCTTTAATAACTAAAATCTACCATCTCCTCAAGTTACTGTCCTTTTTCTTCTTTCCCCTTTTATAGCCAAATTCCTTGAAAAAGCTTGCTACACTCATTACCTCCACTTCCTTTACTCTTACTCATTCTTCAATCCTTCAAGCCTTTGCAAGATAGCTTCTGATCTCAAAACCCAACTGAGTTTGCTCTCATCAAAATTTTGGATAATACCTAACTGGCCACATCCACTAGTATTTTCTTAGTTCTCATCCTCTTGATCTTTCTGCTACATTTGAAAATGTTCATCATTAGTTTCTCCTACAAACTCTTTCTTCTCTGGGTTTTCATGACACTGTGTTTCCCTAGTTCTCTCTTCCAATCTATAAAACTGCTGTTTCTCAGTTTCTTTTGCTGGATCACGTTCTAAATTCTCTAACTGGAATTATTCTCCAACATCTTATCTTAGGTTTTCTTCTATCTCTATATTCTCTTTCATGGTAACATCATCAGATGTCATTAACTAGCATCTCTATGAAGATAAAACATATATCTCTATATCCAACTTTACTTATGCATCTCCGATGATCTATTGGACATTGCAAACTGAATATCTTGATGACAACTCAAATTTAACATGTCTAAAACTGACCTCAGTGTCACCTTTCTTCTGCATTATCCTCAGTTCTTTACTTATCTTCACCTCATACTTTTCAAATATTGCCATGTCTACCTCCACAACATCTCCCCCATCCAGCCTTTTTTCACACAATCACCACCTTATTTAAGGCTCATATCATTTCTTGTCGATAATTGCAATAACCTTCTGATTGGTTTCTATGATTTAAGACTGCTATCATTCCAGTCTACACTCAATATTTCTTTTGAATTAATTGCCCTTAAATGCAGATCAGACCATGTCACTCCCCTCTTCAGTCAATTTTGTGGACTCTCTATTGATTCTAGGGTAAAATTTGTACTTTTTTGTTTAGCTTTTAAAGATCTTAATCTGGTTCCAAACTATCTTCTAACCTTCCTGAAATGTATCCCTACTTTCCCTCTCTAGTAAAGCAAAATACATTTTCCATGTTTCTTACATTTAATGGTCCATCTTAGCTTCTTTGCTTTTGTATTGTGAGCTATACATAGAATGAATTCCATTTTCACTTTCCTCTTTTTTATGTTACAACAAGTAGCATTTATATAATACATTAATGTTTGCAAAGTACTTTAAAGTATGATCTAAATTATATTCTCTCAACAATCATGGGAGAAAGGTGCTATTGTTTTCCAAAGGTGGGCCTTGAGTCAGACAGAGAAGAAAAGCCACTTGCTTAGAGTCTCACAGCTATTAGGTTTCCGAAGATTTATTTGAACTTCCTGATTCCAAGTCAGTCTAGAACTCTATTCACTGTGCCACCTCAATGCTCCCTTTCTTCAGTGCCATTTCCCCCAAAGTAACTTGCATTTAAATACTTTCTATTTATTTTTAATGATTGTCTTTATAATAATTCTCCATATATTTATATAATTTATTTGTTCTCTTCCATGTTAGGATGTAAACTCTATGTGAGTAGATTATTCCAATAAATGTCTACTCTATGTGAGTAGATTATTACATTAAATTGTATCCTCAATATTTCTCATAGTTCATGGAGCATAATAGACACTTGATACGTGTTGTTTTTTTTTCACAAGTAAATTGATAAATGTCTGAGGTAAAATTTCATCCAAGTGCTTTCTGACTCTAAATCTAGAATTTTCTTCTAGACCAGGCTACTGCCATTATCTTTAGAGTATGCTCCAAATTTATTAAATTTTTCTTTTAAAATTGTATGAATGGAAGAGCTTTGTATATTATTATTTTTTCCTAGGTATACAAGAACATTTTGGACCCTAACTTTATTGATCAGTATGATCTGGTGTCAAGTATTCCGAATAGCCTATACCAGTCATTAAACTAAATACTTGGGGTTGGAGAAGACATTGAGGTAGCTTTTCTGAAATGATGATCTAAGATTGGGGACAAGAGTTCCTTCTTTGTTCTATCAATTCCAGGTCTTGGTATGAGTATTTAGATAATATTATTTTCCACATACAATGAGTTTTAAGGAAAAAGCATGCTCAATAAATTGGCAATCAAAAAGCTTTTACAAAGGATGTATAATTAAGATTATAATTTAAAAGTTTAATATTATTTATTTGATGGAGATGGTTGGGATGGGGTAATGTAACCCTGGTAGGAACCATGATAAGAGCAAAAGTGATGATTTGTCAGGGCTCAGTCAATGTTTGGAAACTTGGAAGTAGAACAATTTTGTAGGAATAGAGTAGCTGCTGAGGGACAAAATGAGTGATAAAGTAAAAAAGGTAGATTGACTCCTGGTCATTGATGGCTTTGGATATTAGTTTAGAATTAATATTTTAGGGATTTTTGAGCCAGTGAAAATTTTTGAACAAGTTGTGATGTAATTAATTAGCAATATTAATTTGGTATGGTCTAGGATGACATATACTGGAAGGGGATTGGCAGCAGAGAGAACCTTACATTATACAAGGTACAAAAGGCACTAAGTCCTTCTTTCAAATTTAGTAACAATTGTGAAACAAAGGAGACCTGGATATTAAAGACAGTCAGTCACTAAACACTTATTCAAAAGTCTATTTTATATCTGGAACTGTTCTATAGACTGAGAATATAAAGAAAGACAAATATATAGTGTTTGCCCTTCAGGAACATTCTATCTAATGGAAAATACAACAAGCAAACAAATCTGTGTAAACAAGCTTTATATAGGATTAATAGGAAATAATCAACTGAAAGAAGACAGAAGAATTAAGAGCTATCTGAAAAGTGTTTGCAGAAAGAGGTATTTAAACGGACACTTGAAGTGAGGTAGAGATGAGGGAGATCATTCCATATATGGGAAACAGCCAGTGAAAAAGTCTGGAGTCAGTGAAAATGCCTAGAGGTAATATGTTTTATTCAAGGAATAGCTAAGATGTAAGTCACTGGATTTGACAGTATATGAAAGGGTGTAAGAACACTGAAAATGTGCACAAACACATGTGTGTGTGTGTTTGTGTATGTGTGTTGGGGAGGTAACTGTTATGAAGGGAGGATTTGAAAATTAAACAGAGGATTTTATATTTAATTATGAAAGTGATTGGGAACTACTAGAGCTTATTGAGTAGGGGGTTAGATGATTAGATCTGAATATTAGGACAATAATTTTGACAGCTAAATGAAGGATAGATTCACATGCAAAGAGGCTTCTTGCAAAAAGATACATCAGCAGGATATAATCATAATCTAGGTGAGAGGAGAAGAGTATCCACACCAAACTGGTGGCAGTGTCAGAAGAGAGGAGACTTATGTGAGAGATATTATGAAGATAAAATTGACAGACCCTGGCAACAGATTTAGTATGGAGAGGGGGTGAGATAGAGTGAGGAACTGAATATGACAATATGAGTGTGAAAGTTTGGGATGATGGTAATTCCATTGACATTTTTAGGGAAATTTCAAAGGGGAACATTATTTTGGGAAAGATAATGAGTTCACTTTTCATCATGAGTTTAAAAAGTGAAAATGTGAGTCTGGAAGTCATTAGAGAGGTTAGGACTCAACAATTAAATTTAAGGATCATCAGAATAGAGATGATAATTGAATTCATAGGAGCTTATGATAAGGCTAAGTGAAATAGTATAAGAAGAAAAGAACACCAGATAAAGAATTTTTGGACATTTCTTTTTACCAGGTAATGATTTGATATTGTTTAGTTGTTTTCAGTCAGATCTTCCTTTTCCTTGCCCCATTTGTGGTTTTCTTAGCAAAAGCACTTGAGTTTCTCATTTCCTTCCCCAGCTTATTTTACAGATGAGGAGCTAAGGAAAAAAATAGAATTAAATAATTTGCTCAGGTTCACATAGCTAGTGTCTGAGACTGGACTTGAACTCATCTTCCTGACTCGAGGCCCAGTGTTTTATATACTTTGTCACCTAGCTGGTTTCATGACTTGATTAAATTGCAGCAAAGGAGACTAATAAGGGGCTGTGGGATAGATAAGAGGAGTCATAGGAAAGAACAGTGTCATGAAAACCTAGAAAATAAGGAGAAACAAAAAGAGGAAGGTGATCAACAGTGTCAAAGGCTGCAGAGAGTTCAAAAAGGATATAAATTTAGAAAAGACCATTACAAATGGTAATTAAGAGATAACTAGTAACTTTGACAACAGTATTTTCATTTGAACAATAAAGTTGGATGCCAGTTATAGAAAGCTAAGAAAATAGTGAGAGGAAAGGAAGTGATAGCATCCATAAGATAATGGAAGGATAGAAAAAAACACTTCTTTATTCTGATTGTTTAAAGAAGGAATGGATAAAAAAGAAAAGTGAGGGAAGAGGAGGCTCAGTGATGGATGTTTCTAATAAGAGCATCTACTTAACTTGATTTATTTTATTATATTCATAAATAAAGCTTAAGCTACTAGTTATCAGAGGCTACATAATCTTTTGGATTCATTTTATCTGTTAACCCCTAGAAAAAATATACACATTCAAGGTATTTGATTGTAAAACACCCATTCCAACATAGTGGCTTGTCAAATCCCACTAATATATTTTATTTTACAAGAGCAGAAAACATATTGTCTAAAGGCCAAAAAAATAGCATAGAAAATTTTAGGAAGACTCCCCTTTTTCTCTAAGGCATGAATGGGTTATACTTCATTGATTAACATGCTACTGGTTAAGGAAGAACACATACAGACTATCCATAACCAGGGAATATTCATGGAGGACATAAATTGAGGTCATGAATGTGGTCAAGGAACACAGAAATATGATGACAAATGAAGAACACATATGACTACGACATTTTTTATGGAGCTAAAATGTGAAAGAGGAATGAGCATCAACTCTGAAGTCAGATGTTCCAATTCCAGTGATTACTATCTGACCAACTTTGGGCAAATCATTTACAGCTCCAAAGGGTTAGTTCCCTTATATTCATAAAATTAGGGGGCTGGAGTAGATGATTCCTTAGAGCTTGTCTAATAGTGAGGAAACTAAAGTCTTTCATAGAAAAATAACTTGTCTGAGGTCATGATGATAGGAAGCAAGTGATTCTAGATGTGAACTCAAGTTCTCTGACTCCAATATATTCCACATTATGGATGAAGAAAATGGGGCCCAGATAGATGGGGGAATTTTCCCAAAGTTATCCAGAAAATTATTGGCAAAGACAATACAAGAATTAAAGTCCTTTAAACTCCTGACTATTTGCCTACTTCTCTTTAAAGGAGAATTAAAATATTTTAAGTTGATTTTAAATGTCTTTGCTATATTATTTAGTTCTAATATTTGGAAAGTTTCTTATGTCCCTTCAGTGTCAATAAATACATTCCATATATAAATTAAACTTATCTAATTATAATCAAATTGATACCATAGCAATAAAATATCTAAATGTTCTGTCTTTATTTAAAGAGTTAGTCCTTTCTGTCTGGAACATTCAAACAATAAGTTGAGAAGATAAAATGTAATATATTAAGATAATCTGTGTCCAGATATCAAAATATAATTTTTATGATAGAATTTTTGGCTTTATCAATAAAATATGAGTAATTCTTTCTAAACATAGGCTGTTCTGATTTCTCTTCTTTCAGTTTATATACTATTTCTACTATTGAAGATGGCAAGAGAGAATAATAAACATATGAGTATCCAATAAAACATCATTAGTGTGCCAGATTGGTCAGAAGGTTTTTAAAATATATCACAGAAGGAAATAACTGTTGGGCTGGTGTCCATTTTACTAACATCAAACATTCATCAAAAGTTTGCAAAAGAGAGGGCAGCTGGGTAGCTCAGTGGATTGAGAGCCAGGCCTAGAGATGAGAGGTCCTAGGTTCAAATCTGGCCTCAGGCACTTCCCAGCTGTGTGACCCCAGGCAAGTCACTTGACCCCCATTTGACTCCAAGACAGAAGGTAAGGGTTTAAAACAACAACAACAAAAAAAGATTGCAAAAGATTTTTTTTAATTTTTTAGAAAAAATTTTTCCATGGTTCCATGATTCTTGTTCTTGCTTTCTCTCCCTACATACCCCTCAGTAGCCAATGCACATTTCCACTGGTTTCTTCCTGTGTCATTGATGAGGACATATTTCCATATTATTGATAATTGTTCTAGGGTGGTCATTAAGAGTCTACATCCTAATCATATCCGCATCAACCCATGTGTTCAAACAGTTGTTTTTCTTCTGTGTTTCCACTACTGTAGTTCTTCCTCTGAATGTGGGTAGTGTTCTTTTCCATAAATCCCTCAGAGCTGTCCTGGGTCATTGTATTGCTGCTAGTACAGAAGTACATTACATTCAATTTTACCATAGTGTAACAGTCTCTGTATACAATGTTCTCCTGGTTCTGCTCCATTCACTCTACATCAATTCCTGGAAGTTATTCCAGTTCACACGAAATTCCTCCAATTCATTATTCCTTTGAGCACAATAGTATTCCATATTTGGAATTATGCCCAAAGAGTGCTAAAAGAATGCCTGCCCTTTGATCCAGCCATACCATTGTTGGGATTGTACCCCAAAGAGATCATAGTGAAAAAGACTTGTACAAAAATATTTATAGCTGTGCTCTTCATGGTGGCAAAAAACTGGAAAAGGAGGGTATGCCCTTCAATTGGGGAATGGCTGAACAAATTGAGGTATATGCTGGTGATGTAATACTATTGTGCTCAAAAGATTTTTTCTCCACTGAACCATTATTTTTTCAGTACTTCTAAAAAAACACAAAAAATATACATATATACATGCAACAGTCTTGCATTTAATGAATAAACAATTTATGAGAATAATGTTAAAGGAATTCCATTAAGTGAGAAATATGTATTACCAAAAATGCAACTGTGGCTGACAAAAAAGAATGATGCAGGTCTAACATCTGGGGGATATTGCCCTCCCTCTACTGCTCCCTGTATTCTGCTATTATTATTTGCCAGTGACAGCCATTTAAATACTCAATGACACCAGTTATGACAATTATACTTTCAAGAAGATGAATTTAAAGTAAGAGAACTTGGTTCACATACCAACTCTTTTCCTGACTACCTGTGTGACCTTGGGCAAATCATGTTACATTTTAGTTTCCTTAGGTATTATAGTTCAAATTACATGACCCCTAACTTTCCCTTATTCTCCTAGCTTCTATTGCCTCTTTTTATCGATATAAACAAAAACGATTTTTCTGAATGTATTTTGTGTTTAATAATGTATATATATATATATTTTATTTTCTCTTATTGCATTTAAGTTCTTTGTTTGCAGGGACTGTGTTATTTTATCTTCATATCCCTAGAGCAGTGATGGTGAACCTATGGCATGGATACCAAAGACAGGGCACAGAGTACTCTCTATGGCCACTCAGCCACCCCCCTCAGAGTTCATTACTAGAAAGGCAGAGGGACTTAGGTGGAGCTGCTCCCCTCCCCCTCTGCACTGTGCCTGATGACATTATTTCACATCCCCGCCCCTCTGCCCAGAAGCCTAATGGAAGCACACAGGTGGAAGGTGGGTTGCTCACAGGTGGCAGAGCTGGAGGGGAGCAGAGCTAGGGTCACTCTCTTCCCCCTCTCTACACTTGCTGAGGTCATTCTTCACTTCACCTGCCCCTCTGATCCAGCAGGCCAATGGTGTGCTTTCTCCCTCTCCTTTGTGGGGTAAGGAGGTGTGGTGGGGTGCACCCAGCACTTGGGGGTGGTGTGGGGCATGGCACATAGTCTCTAAAAGGTTTGTCATCATTGCCTTAGAGCTTTGAATGAATTTAATAAATATTTGTTGAGTGATCCATTCTGGAAAATTCATTTTTAACATAATATTTTAAAATGTTTTTGACTGTCATATCTCATTGGCAGACTTGTATTGAGTTTAAAGTCTATTAAAAACATCCCATAGATTAATGAGAAATAATGCTATCCACATCTAGAGAAAAGAATTGTGGGAGTAGAAATGCAGAAGTAAAACAACTGCTGGATTACATGGTTCAATGGGGATATGATTGGGGAGGTTGACTTTCAATGATCATCATATTGCAAATAGTAATAATATGGAAGTAGACTTTGAACAATGATACATGTAAAATCCAGTGGAATTGCTCATTGGCTCTGGGAAGGGGAGGGAAGACAGAAGGGAAAGAATATGAATCATGTAACCATGAAAAATTTTCATTAATTAATTATTTAATCAAATGAATTTATTTTTTAAAGCATCCCATATGTCCACAGGAGGAGGCTCAACAATCTCATCTAAAAAGATCAGAGCATGTTAACTTGATTCTTAAATATTAAGAATGCCTGGTTAAACCCATCAGTGAAAGAACAAGCATTTTTCTCACCAGATACAACTCATTTTTTCCCCCTAACTACAGCATGGGGCGGTTTTTGTTTTTGTTTTTTAATTTCTGTTTACAATATTTTCCATGGTTATACGATTCATACTCTTCCCCCTTTCCCTTTCCAAAGCCCAGAAGAAGTTCCACTTGGTTATTATATATGTGTCATTGTTCAAAACATATCTCTATGTTATTTGTATTTGTAGTAGTCATCATTTAACATCAAAACCCTAATCAGATCATTATCGCATTACATGATCAAGCATATATTTTTCTAATGCATTTCTGGTTCCACAGTTCTTTTTCTGTGTGGATAGCAATTCTTTCTCACAAGTTCCTCTGGATTGTCCTGGGTCATTGCATTGCTGCTGGTAGAAAAGTCTATTACAATTGATTGTGTCATAATATATCAGTCTCTGTGTACAACATTCTCCTTGTTCTGCTCCTTTCACTCTGCATCAATTCCTGGAGGTCTTTTCAGTTTACATGGAATTCCTCCATTTCTTTATTCCTTTCAGCACAATAGTATTCCATCACCAACAGATACTACAATTTATTCATTCATTCCCCAATCCGTGGACACCCTCTTATTTTCCAATTTTTTGCCAAGCATGGGGAGTTTTAATGCAAAAGAAGACCAATCTGTCCCTTGGCCCTGATTGACTTTAGCTTTCCTGGTGCAGCTTCCTTCTCCCCTCAAATCTCTGACCCAGTATAGTTTAGGTTCAGTACAAAGCTTTTCTTTTGACCCGATTAGTGTTGGGTTCCCTGATGCAGATTCTTGGGTATCTAAAGTAATTTTAAAAATCCCAGCCAAAGGGGCATCTAAACCTCTCAAATTTGGTAGATGCCTAAGAATAACCAAGATACTAAGCCCTGATGACATACTGACCAGATGATTATGTCTAGGGAATATAAAATGTCACTGTATACTTTTTGAATATGCTTTCTGTTAGGGCAAAATAAACCTCCTTCATTAAAAGTTCAGTAACTTATAAATAGTTCATTTTGTCCCAACATTGAATATGAATTAAGAGGTTGCTGACAGTAGGATCATACTTCTAGCATTTTATTACCATTTTCCCATCATTTATCTAAGGTTTATTTCAATTTCATGTTAACTATGTTTGCCCTACACTTCCTGGTCACAATAGGATTCTCTCTGATTATCTTTGTGGTTTATTTTAAGTAAGCAAGTCAATAGTCACCAATAATTGATCCAACCCATTAAGACATTTTTAGGGGTTACTATTTAATTCTGTTCTGGAAAAACCTGTTTACATTTAATTTTAACAACCCCTAAAAATGTTAAATAATTGAATCCTTTAGGTTGGGAGTGTCATATCTTCTACATTTTCCTCATTATTAGGCCCATAGAAATAAATCCATGGTATGTAAGCAATGAATTTATCATTAAGCTGTTTTTATGAAAATGATTTTAAGATGTATTTTTGAGTCCTACAACAAGGTCAAGTATATGTTTCTTTTTCTTTTCTACCGATTTTTGAGAATTAAGTATTATCTTCTAAGTCATTTCTATAGTAAAAGAAGAGTATATGTTTTATGAAATCTTTATATTTGATCCTGTCTTTGCAGTCACATTAAACTGTTTTCCAAATTTTTTTGATTTCTCTGTAATTTTAATAACTAATTTGTTGTGCCTGCTTATGAAATATCATATTCATTAAAACTTTTTCAAGTAATATTTCAACTTAAAAATAATATAACATCAAATCAATTCATATTTATTTATCACTAAATCCTGAAGTCTTAAATATATTCTTTTTATTCTTTTCTTGAAGGGTGGTTATGAATTAAGGTGATATTTGAATGCAATTTAGCATATATTGTTCAGAGTTCTAAATTTAGTTTTGACTTCACTCATGTCTCAGGAATACTATGATTAGGTGTGATGAGTGCTTCTGAATTTATTGATTGAATATTGCACTCTGGAGTGTACTAAACTTAATTTGCATGTAAATCAGCTTATCATACATTAATGAAAATAATATGGAAGTGCCATATGTTTCATTCAATGCATTTATGTTACTGCTTTTGCTAGCATAAAAACTAAGCACAGATAAAAAGAGTTTCCTCCGTTCAAGTATTAGTACTGATATCAGAACAGATGTACTTCAAAAGCTTATTTAATTTTTAAAGATAAAATGTTACTGACTATAGTTCTAATATGAGCTAAAATCTTATAATGATTGCCCAAACATGAATTTGTTGGGTACTGTAAGGGTGAAAAAGGGGTTTCATGGGTTCAATATATTAAAGACTGTCACCAGAGGATTGAACTATTATCAATCCTCAATTAAGAATTAAGATTCAAAGAAGAATCCTCAAATCAAAATTGACTTTTATGGAAATTTATTTACATGATAGAAGACAGAGAGGAAGAAAATAAGAATCTATCTCACTAATTAATCCAGGTAGAACTTAACCTTCAGCCAAGGGTTAAAGGGCCTGAGACCCAGAAGGTGAATGAAGCAAACTTCATTCACAGAGTCTATTAAGGGAAGTTTCTTAATAGAAGTTCAGGAAGATTCAGTCTTTAAACTCACCACATTGAACAGTCTTGGTCACGAACCAGCAAAGCTCCCTCAGGTCCCCTTCACCAAACCAGAAGCCCCCTCACTCACTCAACTCCCTCTTTTGAAAGGGTCACTTCCAGTGCCTTCCCCTAGCCTGCATGTCCAATCACAATAGACTCTTTCTCATAGAAAACAGAGGGGGCAGTTGGTTGATTCTGATTCCTTACTCTAGAACACATGGGTTAGGACCTCCCAGAATTGGAAGGTGCTCTCACCTTTGGTGATTAAATCTAAAGATGGGCAGTGTAGACTCAATCTAATTATCACAGTACTAAATAAACGTATCTCATCAAATTTCAGTCAGGAACCCTATGCTACTTCTGTGGAGACATTTATTATAATAAATACAATAAATATAGACATATATCTCTCATCCTCATCAATGGCAGCCCATCCAACAAATATAATCTCATTGACAAAAATTTCATTTCACTTTTAAAATTTTACTATTTTGCTACTTTGAGGAATATTTTCCTGAAAAGTAAAAAGGCAACAACATTGTATAGTTGATAGAATGCCACACAGGAAAACCTGGTTTGAATCCTGTCTCACATACTTACACTCTGTATGAATTTAGGAAAGTCAATTATCTTCTGTGGCTTTTATTTTTTTTATCTCTAAATTGAATTCATTTGGGGGCAGCTGGGTAGCTCAATGGATTGAAAGCCAGGCTTAGAGATGGGAGGTCCTAGGTTCAAATTTGACCTCAGACACTTCCCAGCTTTGTGACCCCAGGCAAGTCACTTGACCCCCATTGCCTACCCTTACCACTCTTCTGCCTTGGAGCTAATATACAATATTGACTCCAAGACGGAAGGTAAGTGTTTAAAAAATAAAATAAAATGAAATGAAATGAAATAAATTGAATTCATTTGTCACAAGGATCTCTAAGCTCCAAATCATGAGAGTATACTCTTATAAATGTATTATGTATTACTTTTAAACCTATGCCTCTTACATACCTCCAAATGTGTTCTAATGAATCAATACCAGTGAGAAGGAAGGAAGGAGTTAGAGGGAGAGCATCTCTATCCTTTTCACTATTATCTATCAATCCATTTATCTATCTAGATATTTCTTCAAAGTATGAAAGATACACTGTTTTTTTTTTCTGAATTAATGATTATGCCCTGGACTCACTATCCCAGAATATGTCTGACTTTATTCATCCTCCAGAATTCTGAACAGTTGAGATGTTTGTATTCTATTGTTATCTATTGTTATTGTACTCAAATTTTACTAGCTATATTGTTTGTTGAGAGTGACTTGATTCTCTATTGTATTTTACCACTTAATATCACTTCTATTTTATAAAGGGATATCTACGAAATATAGTAGAAAGTGTTTTGAACCTGGAGTCAGAAAGACCTGAGGCAAAATACGGCCTCACACCCTCACCAACTGTGACACTCTGGACAACTCACTTAACCATTTTTGCCTTTTTTTCCTCATCTACAAAAAGAGCTAGAGAGGTAAATGACAAACTTCTCCGGTATCTTTTCCATGAAAACCCCAAATTGAGTCACAAAGTGTCAGATATTGCTGAAGTGACTGAATGACAAAAACAAAACAAAACTTACTTCATAGAGGAAGAAAAAAACATATAAACATTACTCCACCAACTTCCATATAGCATTTTTCCATAATTCCAAAATACCTTGTTTCTCCCACCAAATTTACATTGATGTGGCATGTTTATCAGATGAGTCTTCATCTTAGCTATTTGCTATTCTCAGCTATTACTAACTCTGCTTCTGTAGGATTTATTTTGCTGTTTCACTGGTTACAGTAATGTTCTCTACAACACTAAGATGTGGGAAGACACTCATAACCTTTTGAAATTTGCAAAATCTAATCTAATCACAAAGAAGCCAATCTAATGGAAAATGACAAATGCAGAAGTCAAAGATCAAGCCTTGTTTCTCAGGCCCACATAATGAAGAGTAAGGCCTAAAGTTTTTCAGCTTTTGGCATTTTCTTTCACTAGAAACAGTGAGTAAAAAAAGTCCAATAAAGAACAAAGTAATTGAAAGGACTAACCCAAAGGCTAAGAATACAGTAGCTATCTTGGTGATCCATAATATACATGGTCCAGACCTTTAAAGCAGTAAAATGTTCTTCCTTATGTAATATTTCACCTCCATTCCATGGGGAAGAAATTGTATATTTAGACTATACAAAGGATAGCATACTTACCTCAAATTTCAAGTTTTAAAATAAGCTGAATAATTAGAACACTTTGTTTTTGTTTGCCAATGTAACAACTTACTAGTTCAGAATATTGTTAAGTTCTGCTCCAAGTTGACTCAAATTTCTGTCTATAAGCCATACTAAAAAACAAAAACAAACAAAAAAAACACGCATTTTTAGTCTCCCACTTAGGAAGAATTTATTACAGCAAAATTTCATTAAATAAAAATCTATAAAGATTTATATAGAGGGTTTTATTGAAGTTTATTATCCCTAAAAGGAAAACAAAACTTGCTATAGAAATTAATAATTTAGATAAGGTTGTATTTTAAAGAACTAATTTTACCTACTAGAGGGAACAAACTTCTTCTCAAATACTTTATAAGGGGGCAGCTGGGTGGCTCAGTGGATTGAGAGTCAGGCCTAGAGACCAGAGGTCCTAGGTTCAAATCCAGCTTCAGACACTTCCCAGCTGTGTGACCCTGGGCAAGTCACTTGACCCCCATTGCCCACCCTTACCACTCTTCCACCAAGGAGCCAATACACAGAAGTTAAGGGTTTTAAAAAAAAATTAAATACTTTATAACTACTAATTTAAATAAAATACATGTGCTAATTATAGATGATTCTCATTTATTAAATTAAGAATATTTTATTTGGAAATTGGTCTATGAGCTTTTTGTTATTTACAGTTTTTAATTTGAATAAAGATAAATTTATTTTTTAAATCTGGTATTCTGAAATTCAGAGATATCCAAAGTTTAAATTGACTTTTATCTCAGTTAGTATACATTATTGAATTTTAACTCCACCAGCAGAAATTCATAACCCCATTCTAGCCTTACTTACTGAAAACTGATCAAGTAGAGTCAGGAATAGCTGGAGCTAGACTTTAACTCATATTGCAAATGGATATACTGGAATCTGTAGACTTAGAATTCTACTAAACATAACACCTCTGAATGTGAGTGAAAACTTTTAACTGAAAGGATATTTCCCCCTATGCATACTATATATCCCAATAAGTAAAATATATAATAAATATTTTAATTCATTGTCATATCTACCACTTCATAGGAAAACTATTCTTTAATATATATGCCTAGATATGTGAATACATATACATGCATACATGTACACACATATATGTGTGCATATATATGTATATATTCTTTTATAGTTTTTACTGCATGATAGCTCATCTCTTAAAGTAGATTCTCAAACCCAGATGACAACCTCTTTCAACAAAAAGCAGCCATTCTGAGATTAATACTTAGTATAGTCAGACCCATCCATCCTGCCTGTGGAAGGAAGGAAGCAAACATAAATTAAGAATTTATTATGTACCAAGCATTATCCCAACTGTTTTAAAATATCTCCTATAATTGTTAGAGCAATCATGGGAGGTAGGTGCTACTATTATCCCCAATTTATATTTGGGGAAACTGAGGCAGATGTTGTATGTGACTTGTATAGGTTGCACAGCTAGTAAGTATCTAGGCCAAATTTGAATTCAGAACTTCCAGACTCTAGACCCAGTACTGTACTAATTAGATGCTAGATGTTCTATTAACTGTGCTTGAGATCTCTATGAAACTCCTAATATAGCTCATTGTAAATTCTCTATATCTTTGAAAGTTAGACGGAAAAAACTATTCACCTTCCATGCCATCTATGGACTCAAAACATCAAACAGCCCTGATGATAGGATTCCCCAGCTTTCCGTATTTTTTCCCAACTATAATACTATTTCTCTGACCTATTTTGATAACCTGGTGGGCAAAAGGCATCAAGGCAAAACTGAGGACACAAAGTGAGATCATCTTCTTGAATAACCACCCAGATATATTCTCATATAGCCAGGAAGTTGTAAAAAATAAATCATTGAGGTCACGCATACCAAAATATGATTAATTTGCAATTTAATAATCATTTTTAGCCACCTATCCTGTGCAAGTTTTCAATATAACATCTTTATGTGCTAATGGACTGTCTTCCATATAATGCCTAAATTCTCTTTCATTTCCTATAATAATCTGTGATCTCTTTGAGGTAGGAATAAAACTAATTCATAGTATTCAGGCCAATGTCTTGTACATAGTAAGCACTCAATAAATGTTTATGAATAAATGGAAAAAATAAATACTTCAACATAGTTAAACACATAGTGAAACACATTTCACGAGTAATGAATTTAAATTTAATTGATACAAATATTCATTCCTTTTACCAAATAGGTCTCCATAGAAAGTAAAATAGCTATAGTCAAACTCCTATAACCAAGGTTCATTGTGAACATTATTTTGGAAAATTGAACTTAAAAATCATGATTTAAAAATCTTTGATGTTTTTGGTAATTTGTATGTGTGTCATTTACTTGAATTATCTGAAATGGTAATTATATTGATATAATTAGATCAATGATTCTTCAACTATTAATTTATTTGATAATTCAATGTAATATAATAATGTCAATCAATGTAGATAATATTTCATATTTTAAACATGTAGAATTTTGCCTGCACTTAAAAAACTATAAGACAAATATGAGATTTCTTATAGTTAAAATCAGTTATTTAGTGGGAAAACTTTGAGAAAGGAAACAGAATAAAATCATGAATTATATGAATGAATAAAAATTTTTACTAAACATATATATATATGTATATACTATATACTATATACTATATACTATATACTATATA
>NC_058132.1:536300465-536339000 GCF_016433145.1 Gracilinanus agilis
TATATATATATATATGTATATACTATGTGGCAGGTGTTGAGGATACACGTACCAAAAGAGAGGCATTTCCTATTGTCAAGGAGCTTATAGTCAAATAGGGAGACATGGGCTTTATTCTGTACACTTACAGGGATGGTCTATGGAAGCCGACTGACACCTTTCTTCTTTCTTTTCTTTCTTTTTTTTTTTTTTAATTTTTAACCCTTGTACTTTGGTGTATTGTCTCATAGGTGGAAGATTGGTAAGGGTGGGCAATGGGGGTCAAGTGACTTGCCCAGGGTCACACAGCTGGGAAGTGGCTGAGGCCGGGTTTGAACCTAGGACCTCCTGTCTCTAGGCCTGACTCTCACTCCACTGAGCTACCCAGCTGCCCCCGACACCTTTCTTCTTAGAAGTTGACTTTATCATGGTTTAAGACTCAAAAATTAGAGAAAAATGGATCATTATTAGGCCTTATTTGAAATAGTTGTCCAAGTAAGGCCTAATCCAACCTAATTTCCATTTATATTTTCTATGTGCTATTGGAAAAGTACTCATCAAAATGAAAATAAAAGATTTTGACTCAGTTAAAATTGAAATAATATTCTAATATTCTATAACCCAAGTGTCTGAGTTAGTACATGGAGTCACATTAATGAAATATATAGGATTATTCTTAAGTGAAATCTATTTCAAGAAAAAACAAAAACTATAAATCAGCTACAAATTAAACCAAGCAGATTATTAGAGAAGATTATTAGCAATGTGGCACTTCTAGTTGAACTGCCTGGAATAAATAGACTCATCAAGACATTCAGAAATCGAGATAAAAAGCTACACATATTGCATCTGAGGTGAAAATCATTATTACATAATAAAATGATTGCCTTTAATATAGATGAAGCATGTCACTACATATCATCAATAATAATGAATTGTATTTCTTCTATTAAGTCAAGATTACATTAATATATTGCAAAGATTGATTTTTATCTGAAAGTCCATGAAGAGGAATTTCAAATGAGAATAGAAAAATGGATTCTCAGAAATATTGCTTACAAATAAATCCACTGATAAAAAAAATAAAATCCACATAAAACAAGAGATGCATACATGATTTTCATGAAGAACATCCAAAATACCATAGACCTTCCAGAATATTATGAAGGAAAGGCTAAAAGGATATTGTGAGTTTACTCTTTCTTACCAAGTATAGCCTACTCTAAAATAAAATCATATAATTGTTCTCTCCTATTCATGCCAAGTTTGACAACATGCATTTGTGTTCCATATAACCATAAAGTAGGTACTTTTGCATTTTGCAGTCTCCTTTCACACTCAAACTAGCCTGTGAAATAAATGCTACAGTTACTGTTATTATTCTCATAAATGTGCAGCTTAAGACTTCGAATAGCATAACTTTTTAGTTGATTTAATATATAGTATTTTGTGTTGAACAGAATGCTGCTTTAATAAAGGCACCAGACAAAAAGCCTTTTTATTATAAGACACAGCCAGCCTAATATACTCTTCCATGGATCAGAGATAGAAATACATTTTATAAATCTAAAATGGCAAGAATAATAGGACATTATCTCTTCCGTCCCAAGAACAGAATGCTTTGCCAAATATCCCAGTCAAAAAGTAAAAGTTTATTAAACATCTACTATGTGCCTGGCACTGTGGTAAATACTACAGTATACAAGGAAAGATATAAAGTAATTCCTGCTCTTGAGGATCTCAGAATCTATTTAGGGATATAACATGCTAGTAAATATGCACAAACAAGCTATATAAATAATAAATTGAAGAATTATCATCAGAAGGAAAGCACTAGAATTTAGAGTAATTGGGAAAACCTCATTGTAGAAACTGGGATTTTAGTTGATAATTGATAGAAGTTGGGAAAACTAGGACATAGATATAAAGAGGAAGTGTATCTTCTGAATGATCGACAGCCAATTAAAAACCCTGGAATCCAAGTTTTTGAGTGATGGAATATCTTGCCTAAGGAATAGCAAAATAGGTAGCAATGTTTTCTCTGCTTATCTCTTTTTTATTAGGGCCATTTTTGGCTCTCTCTTTATCCGAGATCATGATTGCTGCCCCTGCCTTTTTTACTTCAGAGAAAACATAATATATTCTGGTCCATCCCCTTATTTTATCTCTCTGTGTGTTTCTCTGCCTCCGGTGTGTTTCTTATAAACAATATGTTGTTGAATTCTATTTTCCAGTATATTCTGTTATTAGCTTCCATCTTATGGATTAGTTTACCCTACCCTAATCTTGATAAAGCAGACCATATTATATCAATTATACACATGAAATCATGTAAAAGCACAGAGGATCAGGTTAAAAAGAAGACTTTTATTTTCCCTCAAGGGTCATCAGTTCTCTTTCTGGAGATGGAATTTTTTCATCATGAGATGTTTGGAATTGTTTTGTTTCATATTGATCAGCATAGGTAAATCTTTAACAGTTGATCATTATTATAAGAGTACTATTATTGTGTATTATGATCTCCCAATTCTTTTAACCTCACTTTGCACCATTTCATAGTCATAGTAATGGGAAAAGGATAGAGATAGGATAAGACTTAAGGGAAGTGGAAGGCTGTCTTTAAGGCACATACTAGGAACTCAAAGTAAAGGATTTTAGCAGGCAGAAGGCAGAGGAGGAAGAGTTTGAAAATGACAACTGCTAGAGTCAGACTTCCTTTAAGAGGAAGGGGCTCTTCCTGTCCTGAAGGGTAGAGGAAAGGCGGCTTGTGGAGATTAGCTGTCTCTACCTGACTGTGGAGAAGGGGAAAACCTTAAAATCATCTTTGGAGGTTCTCTGTTTCACTGGGAACATCCAGAAAAGGATCTGACCATACCTGCTGTGCTTTCCAGAATGATTTTATCTAAAAATTCTGTCAGCTCAGCTTTGAGGTTTTACCTCAGGGTTCAGACACCCTGGGGTCGACTTAGCCATTTGAGAGCAATCATGACAGGTTTTGGAGACAGCTTCTGAACTACATCTAACCAACTATTGAGGGTCATAGATAGGTAGCTTAGTCAGCTTTTGGGAAACATCTAGATAGAAATGGGCAGGGCTTCTGGTTAAGATGGCAGCAGAGTAAGGAGCAGCTGCTTGATCTCTCCTAACCAAAGCATACAGGACTCCTCAAGGGGACATAAAATGAATCCAGACAAACAAAAATACCCCACAACAGGGCACAACATTGAAGTTATGTGGAATCTGGGCATTTCCACTCTATAAAGGGGTGAAACAGCTCTCACTAAAACGAGAGAGGAAGAAGCCCCTCCCCCACCCCCACACCATGTACAACGCCAAGGCCAGCGCACAAAAGTTAAAGCAGGTTTGGGGCACCCATTAAGTCACTGGCAGCTCCAGGGCTTGTTTCTGAGAGCAGCAAGACTTAGGACCCCAAGAGGCTAAAGAACGCATGCGGACATTCCTGAGCACCTGATCAGTGAAGGGATTGACTTAGGCATGGACAAGGATCTCGAGCACAGGCTTGGACTTTGAGTGGGGACCCTGTGCAGACAGGAGCATGGCTGTGGAAGCAGCGCCCTGAGACTGCTGAAGGAGCCTCAGGCAGAAGAGCAGACCAGGGACTACCAGGAGGCTTGACCCCGAGAACATTGAGACCTGATATCTTGGGAGCCTAGAGAGCGCAGACAGACCCTGAGTGTGAGGATAAAGCTGAGAAGGCACTGGGCTAACAACAATGGCAAGCCAAAATCAGGAACCCTAGAAGAGAAAGATTATCAAGAAGAACTCTGTAACACTCAAAAATTTTTACACAGAGAAAATCCAGACAACAGAAGAGGACAAAAAAAGTAATCATATACAAACCTTCCCAAAATAATGAAAACTGGTCACAAGCTATTGAAGAGTTCAAATCTGAGATGATAAGAAAGATGGAAGAGATCTGGCAAGAAAATAGCAGTTTCGAAGGCAGAATTTCACAATTGGAAAGTGAGGCTCAGAAATCAAATGAACTGATAAGCAAAATGAACACCAGAAATTAACAGATTGAAGAGAAAAACTAAAAGATTATAGCCGAAAAGCAGTCCCTAAAGGCTAGAATCTACAACAAGAGGGCAATATAGACATTGAAAGGATCCTTAGATCATCCTCTACACTAGACCCAGAAAAAATAACACCCAGGAATATAATAGTGAAATTCAAGAGCTTACAAATAAAAGAAAAAGTCTTACAAGAAGCTAGAAAGTGACAATTCAAATATGAAGGAGCACCAATCAGGATCACACAAGATCTGGCAGCCTCCACACTAAAAGACCTCAAGGCTTGGAATATGATATTCAGAAAGGCAAGAGAGATGGGCCTTCAACCACAGATAAACTACCCATCAAAACTGACAATACACTTCCAGGGGAAAGTATGGGCATTCAACAAAATTGAAGATTTCCAAGTATTTGCACAGAAAAGACTAGGACTAAATGGAAAGGTTGATATCCAACCACAAAAATCAAGAGAAACATGAAAAGGTAAATAAGAAACAGAGGGGAAAGAAAGAAAACTCATATTTTTTTAATGTGACTCTTTAAGGGCTTCAATAAGATCTCATTATCTGTTTTCCTATGTGGAGAAATGCTATGTATAATTCTCTGTAGTGAACTCTATTCACTATTACAGTATTCACTATTATAGTGATCAGAAGACTAATTCATAGGGAGAGGATGAAATACTAAATAGTCTAAGATGATATGAGGGGTGGGAAATAGGGGGGTGAATAGTAGGGGACACCAAGAGAAACTTGAGAGAATAAGAAAAATAGGATATTCTATTACACACAAAGAGGGCATGGGAAGGGGAGGGGACAAATACTATTATAAGAAGGAGAGGAAGAGAGCATTAAGAGGTAATATTTAAAACTTACTCCCAGTGTAATCAACCCGGAGAGGGAAGAATAGCTATATTATCCATTGGGATATAAAACTCTATCTAACCCTACTGAGAAAGTCAGAAGGGATAAACCAAGGGGAGCAGGGGAGAGGGGAGGTCAAAAAAGGGAGGAGAGAAGAAGGAGGAGGGAATTCATTAGGCCTTTAAAAATAAAAAGAGGGGAATAATAAGGGAGGGAGTAGAAAGGGAAGTTAATCAAAGGAGGGGATAAGGGATACCAGCTCAAAGCAAACCACTGGTTTAAAAGGAAATAGTGTAAGAAGAAGGGGTAGGACTAGGGAAGGATACAAAAATGTGAGCTAATGCACAACTGATGATTATAACTCTGAATGTGAATAGAATGAACTCCCTCATAAAATGGAAGCAAATAGCAGAGTGGATTAGAAACCAAAATCCTACCATATGTTGTCTACATGAAACACATATGAGGTGGGTGGACATACACAAGTTTAAGGTTAAGGGCTTGAGCAAAATCTTTTGGGCATCAAATGAGAAAAAGAAGGCAGGAATGGCTATTGTGATCTCTGACAAAGCCAAAGTAAAAATAGATATGATTAAAAAAGACAGGGAAGGTCATTACATCCTGATTAAAGGCAGTATAAACAATGAGGAAATAACACTGCTAAATATGTATACACCAAATGGCATAGCATCCAAATTCATAAGGAGAAACTGGCAGAGCTCAAGAAGGAAATAGATAATAAAACCATAATAGTGGAAGATCTAAATATTCCTCCTTCAGATCTAGATAAATCAAACCAAAAAATGAATAAGAAAGAGGTAAGAGAGGTGAATGAAGTCCTAGAAAAATTAGATTTAATTGATATGTGGAGAAAAATAAATAGGGACAAAAAGGAATACAGTTTCTTTTCAGATGCACATGGTACATTCACAAAGATTGACCATGTAATAGGGCATAGAAACATTGCAAATAAATGAAAAAGAGCAGAAATAATAAATGTAACCTTCTCAGATCATAATGTGTAATAAAAATAATAATTAGTAAGGGCAGGTGGACAGGCAAATCAAAAACCAATTGGAAATTAAACAATATGATTCTCCAAAACCAATCTGTCAAAGAAGAAATCATAGAAACAAACACCAATTTCATTGAAGAGAATTACAATGATGAGATGACCTACCATACTCTGTGGGATGCAGCCAAGGCATTACTCAGGGAGAAATTTATATCATTGAGTGCATATATCAACAAATTAAGGAGGGCAGAGATTAATGAATTGGGCATGCAACTCAAAAAACTAGAAAGTGAGCAAATTAAAAATCCCCAGGTGAAAACTAAATTAGAAATACTAAAATTTAAGGGAGAAATTAATAAAATTGAAAGTAAAAGAACTATTGAATTATTAAATAAGACCAGAAGCTGGTATTTTGAAAAAACAGATGAAATAGACAATGTACTGGCCAATCTAATAATAAAAGGAAAGAAGAAAACCAAATTGACAGTATCAAAGATGAAAAGGGAGACCTCACCTCTAATGAAGGGGAAATTAAGGCAATCATTAAAAACTATTTTGCCCAATTATATGGCAATAAATATAACGACTTAGGAGATATGGATGAATATTTACAAAAATATAAATTGCCTAGATTAACAGCAGAAGAAATAGAATACCTAAATAATCCCATATCAGAAAAAAAAAATTGAACAAGCCATCAAAGAACTCCCTAAGAAAAAATCACCAGGACCTGATGGATTCACAAGTGATTTCTATCAGACATTCAAAGAGCAACTAATCCCAATACTATACAAATTATTTGATATGATAAGCAAAGAAGGAGTCCTACCAAATACCTTTTATGTCACAAATATAGTACTGATTCCAAAGCCAGGTAGATCAAAAACAGATATAGAAAACTACAGACCAATCTCCCTAATGAACATAGATGCAAAAATCTTAAGTAGAATACTAGCAAAGAGACTCCAGCAAGTAATTAAGAAGATCATCCACCATGATCAGGTGGGATTTATACCAGGAATGCAAGGTTGGTTCAACATTAGCAAAACCATCCACATAATTGACTGTATCAACAGTCTAACAAACAAAAATCACATTATTATCTCAATAGATGCTGAAAAAGCCTTTGACAAAATACAGTACCCATTCCTATTGAAAATAATGGAAAGTATAGGAATAGAAGGATCTTTCCTAAAATTAATAAACAGTATATATGTAAAATCATCAACAATCATGATATGCAATGGCAATAAATTAGAAGCCATCCCAATAAGATCAGTTGTGAAACAAGGATGCCCATTATTACCTCTATTATTTAACATTGTACTAGAAACCCTAGCAGTAGCAATTAGAGAAGAAAAAGAAATTGACAGTATCAAAATAGGCAGTGAGGAGACTAAGCTATCACTCTTTGCAGATGATAGGATGATCTACTTTAAAAAGCCTAGAGAATCAACTAAGAAGCTTGTAGAAGTTATCAACAACTGTAGCAAAGTTGCAGGATACAAAATAAATGTATATAAATCATCAGCATTTCTATATATTTCCAACACATTAGAGCAGCAAGAGGTAGAAAGAGAAGCATCATTTAAAATCATACTAGACAATATGAATTACTTAGGCATCTATCTACCAAAACAAACACAGGAATTATAGGAAAACAACTACAAAACACTTTCCAAACAAATAAAACTGGATCTCAGCAATTGGAAAGCCATTAATTACTCATGGGTAGGATGAGCTAACATAATAAAAATGACTATCCTACCCAAATTAATTTACCTATTTAGCGCCATACCTATCAAACTACCAAAAAACTTCTTTACTGAATTAGGAAAAGCTATAACAAATTTCATTTGGAATAACAAAAGATCAAGAATATCAAGGGAAATAACGAAAAAAAATGTGAAGGAAGGGGGCCTAGCAATAACAGATATTAAACTATACTTTAAAGCAGCAGTCATCAAAACAATATGGTACTGGGGTCAGCTGGGTAGCTCAGTGGATTGAGAGTCAGGCCTAGAGATGGGAGGTACTAGGTTCAAAGCTGGCCTCAGACACTTCCCAGCTGTGTGAGCCTGGGCAAGTCACTTGACCCCCATTGCCTACCCTTACCACTCTTCTACCTATAAGTCAATATGCAGAAGTTAAGGGTTTAAAATTAAAAAACAAACAAACAAAAAAAAATATGTACTGGCTAAGAGACAGAATGAAGGATCAGAGGAATATACTTGGGGTTAATGAGGTCAGCAAGACAGTGTATGATAAACCCAAAGAGCCCAACTTTGGGGAATGAATCCACTATTTGACAAAAACTGCTGGGAAATTTGGAAAACAATATGGGAGAGATTAGGTTTAGATCAACATCTCATACCCTATACCAAGATAAATTCAGAATGGGTGAATGACTTGAATATAAAGAGGGAAACTATGAATAAGTTAAGTGAACACAAAATAGTATACCTGTCTCTGGGAAAGGAAAGATTTTAAAACCAAGCAAGAGTTAGAGAAAATTACAAAATGTAAATTAAATGGTTTTGATTATATCGAGCTAAAAAGCTTTTGTACAAACAAAAACAATGTAGTCAAAATCAGAAGGGAAACAAGAAATTGGTAAAAAATCTTTATAACAAAAAACTCTAACAGGGGTTTAATTACTCAAATATACAAGGAGCTAAATCAATTGTATAAAAAAATCAAGCCATTCCCCAATTGATAAATGGGCAAGAGACATGAATAGGCAATTTTTAGGTATCAATAAGCACATGAGAAAGTGTTCTAAATCTGTAATAATTAGAGAAATGCAAATCAAAACAACTCTGAGGTATCACCTCACACCTAGCAGATTGGCTAAAATGAAAGAAGGGGAGAGTAATGAATGTTGGAGGGGATGTGGCAAAATTGGGACATTGATGCATTGCTGGTGGAGTTGTGAACTGCTCCAACCATTCTGGCTGGAAATTTGGAGCTATGCTCAAAGGGCTATAAAACATTGTCTGCTCTTTCATCCAGCCATACCATTGTTGGGTTTATACCCCAAAGAGGTCATAGATAAACAGACTTACACGAAAATATTTATAGATGCGCTTTTTGTGGTGGCAAAGAATTGGAAAAGGAGGGTATGTCCTTCAATTGGGGAATGGCTGAACAAACTGTGGTATATGCTGGTGATGGAATACTACTGTGCTCAAAGGAATAATAAACTGGAGGAATTCCATGTGAACTGAAAAGACCTCCAGGAACTGATGCAGAGTGAAAGGAGCAGAGCCAGAAGAAGATTGTACACAGAGACTGATATTCTATGGTAAAATCGAATGTAATGGACTTCTGTACCAGCAGAAAGTAATGACACAGGACAGTTCTGAGGGATTTATGGTAAGGAATGCTACCCACATTCAGAGGAAGGACTGCAGAAGGGGAAACATATAAGAAAAACAACTGCTTGAACACATGGGTTTAGGTGGACATGATTGGGGATGTAGACTCAAAACTTCCACACCAATGCAACTAACAACAATTTGGAAATAGGTCTTAATCAATGACACATGTTAAAACCAGTGGAAATGTGCATAGGCCATGGGTGTGGGGAGAGTGGGGGGTGAAGGGGAAAGTAGGAGCATGAATCATGTAACCATGATTCATGAATTATTAATTCATGAATTAATGAATTAAAAATGAATATTAATAAATGTATTAAAAAAAGAAATTGGCAGCTGGTAAGTTTGCTAAAAGACCCAAAGGCTCCCTCTTCTAAGGTACATAGAGGATGATAGGGGGAATAACTTGATCCCTTAGAGTTAGGGAATCCTTGTTCTGATCCTCAGCTTGTATCCCCTCTTATAATAAAAGAGATACTGATTTTATAATCAATTGTCTCCAAAGAACTTGCACAACTGCCTCAGTGAGATAAAGTGATTCCACTTCACTCTCACTAACCAGAAGTTAGAATGTGGAGTTCAAGGCTGGGTATTTGGGGGATCCATAAGTGGAGATTACTAACACTAACAATCTAAGACTCCTTATCTCTCTCTCCCCTGTATATATCTTTATGTAAGATCTTACGTGATAAATGCCTTTTCATGATTTTCTTATTTTGCTTTCAGTTCTTTCCCTAATTTTTCCATTGTCACTCTTTTAAAATTTTCAAAATCATCTTTGGCTCTTCTTGAAATCTTTGTTGGGCTTATTCCAATTCACATTTGATTCAAGGCTTTGTTTATAACTGTTCTGACTTCATTATCTTCTCCTGAGTTTGTGTCTTGATATTCCTTGTCACCATAGTAGCGTTTTTTTAGTTGAGTTCTTTTTTTGATGTTTGTCCTCTAAGCAACTTTACTTAACTATGAATATGTGATTTGTGTGCAGACACTCTTGTCTAAGTTCTATATAATATAAATCTTCCAGCATCTGAAAAAGAGGGAGCCACAATTCCTATCTGAATTATTCTCCTCAACTAATACTAATAAAACTCTTTCAGAAACTATTTTATATTTCAGGGTTTGTTTTCATAAATAACAGTATAATCTTTGGCATGTAACTATAATTTGATTAAAAACTTGCAAATACTTATCGAATTTGATAATTAGTGTTTAGTCCTGGTGATTCATGTGGGGATATATGTAGCCATCATAAATATTCTGAAAGAATTCCCAGGAGTCCTGAGCAGGAAACCAACAACCTTAAAATTCCAGGCAGTATTTGCAACACTGTTTTCTATCAAATATAGACTCTGTAATTGAGTATTATAGATATCTCTTGAATAAGTATTTTCAGAAGGACATTGATGGAGATTATTCAGAGAAATATGAATGGGCTGATGACACATATTAAGTTCAATGCATGTAAGATGTGGTTGAAAGAACAATTGAGGATCTTTCACTTAGAAATAAGAAATATGGCACATGACAATCAAAAAAGCAGTTGTTTTTGCCTTCAAGTATTTGAATGACTGTCATTAAAAGGAATTAGAGCTCTTCTTTTTGGCTATAGAATTAAAACTCTTCAGATGCCACATGCCAAAATCAGTAAATATTTTATTATATAGGTTGAGTTACGAAGTCAGATACAAGGAGTCCTATTTGATCCTAGTTCATTAATTGTTGACGTAATGTAATGCATAAATGTAATATGACTATCAATGAGGTTTTTTACCCCAGATTAGTAACATTATCTGATTAAGTAATTTTTAGTAGAGAAACTGACTCCACCAATGCCTAATGGTAACTATTTTGCAATTTGTAACCTTAGAGTGCTACTTGGGTCACTGAGAATATTTGTTACTTATGAGATATATACTTATGTTTTCCTGGCACTGGGCTAGTTTTTTCATTGCCTTTTATATACTGTCTATCAAAGAAGAATATACATTTTTCAGAAGGCACACATGAAAAAAGATTTGCTGTAATAGAAAATTATATCTAGATGATACATTCATATGAGAAAATACATGGATTTGAGTAAGGAACCAGGCAGATTAAGATCAATGGAAGCATAAATAGAAGGCATATTATAATGGACCATGCTACAAATTTCTAGGACAAAAGGAAGAAACAGATCAGAAATTTGAAGAATAGATCAGAAAAACCAGAGAGTAGACCCCATATAGCAGAAGTACTGCCAGTTATCTAAACAACAGTTAAGATAATCCTCTTCCAAGAGCAAAGAAATTAAAGCATTTTGAGTTTCATTAATAATTTTATTCTTCTCAATTTGAATAATAATAAAGAACTCTTTTTATTCTAATTGTGACCCCAAAAAGAACTACTAGATTAATATGAACAGAGATGTTATTCAACTCTACTAGATTTCATAATAGATAATGAGAAGGAAGATGATATATTACTAAAAAATGTGTAGAGAGAGATATCAGAGTGTCCAAAGAAAGGCAAGCAGGAAATACACCTAAGAAGGATAGAAAATTCTTAAAAGTGAAAATCCAAATGTAAAAGAGAATAAAATCATATTTGGTAGAAATGTTAAAACTTCTAGAGAGAACAGTAAAGATTCAAGCAAAATTCATCTAATTAATTAGATTTTTTTTTAAAAGAGGTACATATTGGTAAATGAAGCATAAGTAAAGACAGATGAATACTACTAAAGACAGGTAAGGTTATATAACGTGTTGTACCACTAATGTTTAGAATGAATGGAGGCTAGGAATGTATAATAAAGACAAAAAAATTAATTGGAGGTCAAGATGTATCAAATTATGGTTATGGATAATGGAAAAAAGAGACTGAATCAACTATTACTTTGCCTCTCTTTACTCTGCCAGGAAAAATTCAATTTAGACAGAGAAGGATATGTCAAAATAATTAAAATGGAAGAAAAAACAAAAACATAGGACATGATGATATGATTAAAGATACCTAACTACCCTTATTAATGTCAAGGTAATATGCATTTTAAAATGGCTATGAACCCTGGAAGATTACATCTCCCAAGACTCTAACCCTAACTTCCTCAGACACCTCCCACTTGCTTGTGCGAGGTATCTGAGAAAGTATAAAAAGAAGAGAGTATGAATGTTTTGGCTCTTTCCCCCATACTGGAGGAAAGAACCTTTTTCTCTGGAGAGCCTTTTTTTCCAAGAGAGCATTTTGCTCCGGAGATCTAACTCCTAACTTAACTAAACCTTTCTTTTCTAAACCCTAAAATAAACCCAGTTAAATATCCCTGAAGTCTAGCCTGATTTTGTTCTGCTCCAAGCCCACCTCTAAAGGGCTTGGTTTAATTTCCCTATTGGGGCTGGCGCTACCCCGGCTTCATTTCTCTTCCATCATCATCCTCTTTTTTTTCGCTACACAGTACCTAACATGGACAAATTAAATTCCAGATGTAATTGCTGAATCTCTGTCAGTGAACTTTGCCAGAGAACAAGCAAAGTTCTGATAGAACTAGAAAAAAGATAAAATTTGAATCATCAAAAAGATGTAGATATCTTAAATCTATATAGGCTAGTGATTATGAGTTTGATTTCTAGCAAAATTCAAAGATTTCTTATTTCAGGGATTATAACAATGATGTTAGGTGCCATGGTGCATGGAGTTGCTGGACTTGGAGTCAGGAAGACTTGTGTAAAAATCCTGTCCCACTTACTGACTCTGTGACGCTGAGCAAGACATTTAACATTTCTCAGGCTCATTTTCCTTCCATAAAATAGAGATAGTAGTACCTTCCTCATATGGTTGGTGTAATGGTCAAATAAACTGACATTTATTAAGTTCTTTACAAACCTTAAAGTTACAAATACATATTAATGATCAGGCATTACATAGAAAGAGAAATTAAAATGGCTATCAGTTTCTATTCATGCATAATTATCATGGCATATTTAGCTTATTCTCTTTTAAAACAGTTATTTGATGGATCAGAAGAATCACATATATAGCAAATTATTTGCCAGTTTCTAACTTATGTAGTTTTAGAAGAAAGTATTTCTAAGTCGAGTCTGAATCGATTAGATTATTGTACCAAATGAGTAGTTATCAACAGTTAGTGTAACTTCAGAAAGAAATTTCTAATTGAGTAGAATGAAGATCTGCATTTTAACTATCTTATTTGCCAGTAACATTAATTAATATAGTGCTAGCTTGATGATACCCAAGTTGACAGAAACTTTGGAGTAGGTAAGTAGAATAGAGAACTGGGCCTGGAATCAAGAAGATCCTAGTTGTACAAAACTGGTCTCAGAAACTAGCTATGTGACCTCGGACAAATCATTTAACTCATAGTTGCCTCAGTTTCCTTATCTGTAAAATGAAGATAGTAACAACTACCTCCCAGGATTGTTGTAAAGATGAAATGAGACAATTGTAACATGTACCTGGAAAATAGTAAGCTCTATATGAATGTTAGAGTATTATTATTGTTATTATTATTACTGATGATTTACTGTTAAGAGAATCATGAAGCCTTTGGATACCGATATCTCATTAAGAGAATTACAAAGATAGTTAACCAATACTCTGAGGAGAACTAAAATATTAACAATCTTTCTGAGGAAACTTTGGGCAGGCTCAAAGAACTCTGTATATCTTCCAGTTCTGCAATTTTTGAAAAAAAGAGATTTCTTTAAATGCTCATCTTTTTAAAATCATTCCCTGCTCATTAAATTATATGATCTTTAACATTGATATTTGGTGAAGACTAAACTAGCTCACTCTTGGAGACTGACAAAGGAAAAGCTACCCAAGGAATAAGAAATTTTCCTGGTTTATTCTACGGTGTAGGCCAAGAAGACTAAGGCAGATGTTCAAAGCATGCTTATTAAAGTATCCTTCATAATATGTGAATATTCTGGGCTGATTGAGGTTACTATGAATTTGTGTTTTCTAATCTTCCTAACTGATTAACTCATCTATCAGAGCAGCTGTTTTTAATCCCTCCCAAACCATTCCAGGCCCTCTTTGCCCCCAACTTCTTAGCTGAGGACTTTGCCTTGTATTCCACTGGCCAAAAAAAAAATGTTCTTTATTCACCATCTTCATTCTAGTATCTGACAATGAAGGCCAACCCCCTTTAAATGGATATATTAGATGGCCCCTCTTCTATTTCAGTAAATTGCCCTCCTTTTCATTCTCATTATCTCTTTAATCTTTAGTCTCTATCTAATGACCCATCTACTACCAACAAATTTATGCTTGTTTCTCACATTTTTATACAGCTCCTCATTTTGTCTCAATCAAAGAGGTTTATAAAAGACTTAGGGGGAAGTGTGGGCACCAAATAAATATGGTGTTAGAGAACAAAGACTTCAAATCCTCCACTCAACCAGTTACGTGGGGATGAAAGAAATCAACCCAAAGCTGGAAAGAATAATTGGAGAAATAATGTTTTCAAAGAGAGTCTGCCCTTAGTGAGGCATAGAAACTAGTAGGTATGAGATATGAAAGTAATTTAAATGAAGTAAAGTTTACTAATTATGGATCAGGCATTTCAGAAGGCATAGAAAAAAGGATGTGGAAGATCCAGTTTGGGAAATGAAGGAATTGAGTTACATGGAAATAAAGGAGTTGACAGAAGTAACTAGAAAAAGAGATTTGATTCCTGGAAGCAGGGAACAGTGTCACTTAAATAGAAAGACTATAAAGTCTTGGTACAACTAACTGGTGAATGAATCCAGTGAATGGGAGTTCATTGAGAGGTGTAGCTAATTAGACTTTGGGAAAGATTGAGTCATGCAAAGGAGGAAGGAGCAGAAACAACAAACCTGGTTTTAAAAGAACAATTATGACACTATCCATTCCTCTCTCTTTCTAAGAGGTAGGGAACTAGATATTTGGAAATTTTAATACAATGTTGGATTTCGTTGGTATTGTTTTCTTGTACTTTTTTTCACCCTTTTTATTTGCTGTTATAAAGAATAAATCTCTAGAGAGAGGGGGAAATGTAGGTGAGTGGAAACAAAATATGTCAATGAAATTGTTAAACAAATAAACCCTAAATTTACTAATAAAATATTTATTAAAGTTGATTCCTTAGAATGAGTTTCTTTACAAGCTCCTGTTTATATATAGCACCATTCCAATTTCTTTGAGTCCCCGAACACTATAACATTTCCTAGGTAAATCCAGACAGTCTCCAAAAAGATTGACCTCTAAATCCACTCAGGAACAACTGAGCCAAGAATTAGTATTTTCTAAATTGTGGCATGCACTTGAATGAGCAACTCCATCAGGATTTATATGTGGACAGACCCTGCAGATGGATAATGAGCTGGATCTTGATATGAATAGGAGATGGAAAGCAGGTTGTGTTGCATTGGGAAATTGCACAGGGCTGTTAATGATCACAAGCTGTTCTCTGACAAAAAGGAACATGTTTTTCATATCGAGATTTTTCTTATGGTGGCAACAAATCAGAGAGAACTATACTCTTGAAAAATCAAGTTTCCAGGTGAACCAAAAGGCAATTGAATGATACCTGGAAGATATTGTAGCCATAGGTATATTGCAAATGATTATTTGTATCCATTAAATGACATAGATGATAGCATCAATAAAATAACTAAAATTTTAGTAAATTTTCATAACTTTGCCATATTAAACATAATAGCATATCTTTTGTCCTTCTCTCTAAATCTTCAACTGGATTTTTGTTACATTGATCCTGATTTTTTTCCTCATGTGATTATATTTAGAACCTTCTCTATTTTTCTAGATAAACATTTTCTTCATTTTAAATACTTTCTTATATATTTTTATTCCATACATTCATCTTGATTTTAGTTGAATCATCATCATCACCATCATCAATCTGCAGCAATAGGAACAGCAGATAACATTTATCCAGTGCTTATTGTTGTCATTGTTCAATTGTATCCAACTTTTTATGACCTCATGCATGTCCTTTTTTCTTCTGCTATCTCTTGAAATCTGTCCAAACTCACGTTCTTTGCTCCCATGATACTATCTACCCATCTCATCGTCTTCTAGCCTCTTCTCCTTTTGCCTCCAGTCTTTCCAAACATTATGGTATTTTTCAATGAATCAAGTATCTATCTATCAAGTATTGTGCAATACCTTCATCTTCATGAATTCTGAATTCCTCTCATCTGACCATAATTCATTAGTTTTTCAATTTCATCTTTGCCACCCCTTAACAAACTTTTCTTTTTGTTCATACCATGACCTCTGGGAGATTCATTTTGCAGAGAGGGGTTCAAGCTGCAGAGAGGGGTTCTGGCTACAGCACAGAATTCCAGAGGGCCCCCCAGAACTCTAAGAGAGGGGGCAGTTAAAGGCATTTGGAGCCCTGGGATTGGAAGGGAGGTCACTCTGCTTGCTGGTCTGGGGTGTGTTGGGTCTTGAATCTGAGCAGAGCCAGTTAGTTCCTAACTGCCAAGCTGCTTTTTACTTTGGTTAGACATTCAACAACATCACAGTCTACCTTAGTTTAGTTATCTTGATATAGAAGAATATTATAGGGATAGAGAGCAGATCACCCTTTCAGGATACCTATCCCCCTTTCTGGGGAGAGGCTGCTTGGACATAATTATTTGAGGGCTTTCCTGACCTTATCAGTTCTTATCCATCTCCCATCCTTCCCATTCCCACCTTATGATTAAACCTTTTATCAACTGGAAGCAGTGCCTAGATATATATTTTGGGGATATACTCACAACCTCCTCAAGCCGAGTTCCTCCTATTTGTAGCCCAGAAGTTAATCCTAACCTCTGTGCCTGTGAGCTTCAAAGACATCAAGCTTCTCCTATTTTATCCATTGGGGAATAATACAGAGGATATAATTATAAGGAGTTTGCCTTTCTCCACCTACCATCTTGGCCCAGAAGATATCAAGTCAGATTGTCCACCATACTTGTAACTGACTTTCCAACTGCCTAGTGGTGGTGGGCGGGGAGAAGTGAAGGAGCTCTTTGACAAGATCCTGCCCCTCCCTTCCAGTCAGTCCTGCTTGTGGGTATGTCCCTCCATAGACAAAAGGATTAGGGAGATTTGATTGCTACAGACCCCTGTCATCTTACAGAGCTTCTCTAATACAACAGTTTGGTCAGCCACCTTAGGATTTCTTTCTGAACCTGAGAGTGGGAAGCTTTTATCATGGCCAGCTTTGTTAATAGAGCGATTGTTACTCTAGTGTGCTCTGTAGTACTGTTGTATGCTTTATGGAGGGCATGTTCAACACTGAGGCTGGTGACAATCCCTCAGTTATTTATGGAGGTTATTAGGGTCTATGATTCGTGTCAGTGGCTGAGCATACCCCTGGGTGAAACTCTGGCCTGTATTCCATCAGGGATGGCCATGACAGTGACATTTTATAGGGCCTTAATGACATTAGGAAAGATTTTGACTTTTACATTTGGGAAGGCAGAAGTGACAAATCCGGCTCTAGAAAAGTTGAGTGAATAAATGAAGACTCTTATTGAAATAAACAATTTAGGGAAGGCAAAGAGCTAGATGGAAGAACCATCATGCAGCTAGAGATCATAGAGGGAACAGTTTTGCCAAAGAAGGAGGGAGAAAGTAAACAAAAGGCCACAGACAATAACACCACAGAACAACAAGCTGCAAGGGCTGAAGCAGCTCCTGTCACTATTCTACGTATTACAGACAGGACTGTAGTACAACCAGACTCAGGCATAATACATGCAAAGGCATACAAACTATTCGCAGGGGATGATTTGGAGACTTTAAATAAGAGGTTTCCCCAACTCTACACGAACCCACATAAATCAATAAAAGAGTATAAAAGGGTCCCCCCCCACTTTTGAAGACACTAAGCTGTTGTTATCTGAGTTTTACACCCCTAATGAGAAGGCAAAATTCATTGCTGAGACAAGGAGCAACCCCAACCTAGCCTCTTGGCCTAGACATCATCAAGATCTCTATCTATCTATCCATGTCAACATGGCATACCTAAAACGTTGTAGAGGCGATGCATCTCCATGCACAGTGCTCCAATCCCTCAACTTCATGTATTCTTCTGTTCCATGATCAATGACAATTCTCAAAGCTCTGCATTTTCCCTGGTTGTTTCTGGAATGCTCTACTTCTTTATTCCTACCCACTTACTTTTCCAGATTCCTTTAAGTAAAAAGATACCATCTTCTTCAGGAAGCCTTTCCCACCTCCTCTAAATTCTTCTCTCTTTTAATAATCTACTTTTGTCCTTATATATCATATTCATATATATATATATATATATATATATATATACATACATATATACACATATATATGTATATAATATATACATTATATACATATGTATATATAATATATATTTATATATTTATATATTCATTTGTCTTTTGTCTCATCCATTATTTTGTAAGCTCCTTCATGCAGGGACAAATTTGCATGTCTTTTGATGTTCCTGACACTTAGCCTGGCACATAGTATATGCTCAATAAATATTTATTGACCAACTGATTAAGCCCTTTACAAATATTATCTCATTTGATCCTCACAACAATCTTGTGAGGTTAGTTTTATTATAACACCTCATTTTACATTTGATTAAATGGAGACAATCAGAGGGTAAATTACTTACCCAGGGTTCATGTCTGTGGTAGGATTTGAACTCAGGTTTTCCTGATTCCAAGTCCAATATTCTATGAATAATACCACTTAGCACATTTGGATATTTAGAAGATTATCACTTTTTTTCAATTATATATTTGCTGAGTCTTTCAGTGGCTCAGAAGGGACTAACCTGCATTTTCTGCAGTCCTTAGGAAGGGGTTCCCTATACTAATGAAATCAGAAATCCAGTCCTTATAGTTTTGTAATTTCTACACTGTGTCATATATATTGATGATGAGAGTGGGAGAAAAAAGAATTATCAAAAGACCCTTTTGATGTCTGAGGCCTTCTCTATCCATACAATCTTTCCAGATGATCACATCAGATCCTATTATTTTATTAATGTTTATAATTCTGCCCTAGCCCCTCTTGAGCTTTAGTCATCCATCACCAATTCCTTATATTATGGACTATTCTACTAGACATCTTATAGACAACTCAAAATTAAACATATTCAGATCAAAACTCATTATGTTTTCCTCTGAAATGACCTCTAATTTACATATTTATGTTGATGTTACCACCATTCACAATCTCTATTAGCTCTGAGTGTCTTACCCTAGCCTTCAAACTCCTCACTCCCATATTAAAACAATTACTAAGTCTCATAATTTTTAACCACCAAAATACCTCTTGTATCCACTTCTTTCTCCCCATTCACGTGACTGTCACTCTAATTCAAATGGGAGGCTATTAAGAGGATTTGAACTTAATCTTCGATACCTGGCAGTGTCCTAGAGAGTGCAAAATAGTGGCAGGGTCTGCATTACATTACAAGGTTATACTAAAAATGAGGAAAGAGATATTCAGAACTCTACAATGAGACCACCAATGAAGGTATGCCTAACTGAAGACAGACATCATATGGACTTCAACAGTCTTCTAGTAGTGATGTTATCCCTTTGCTACATATCTGCTTTGAGTCTGAGTACACTTTATTTAATACTGTACTTTCTGGTGAAAGGAGACCACATACCTTTGGGAAGGATGCTTTGTATCAACCATTCTAAATAGTCCTTTCTAAAAGCTATTATTAAGATTAGATGATCAACTGATATCAATTTATATTCATAATAGCAAGCATACAGTGGAGGATTCTTGAGCTATAGCATTAGAGCAACAATGTCCCAACTTGTCATATCTTTACTCATCAAAATTGAAAAAAATATAATGTGTCTTCAGGGTTTTTCAAATCACTTTGTGCATTTCTAGTCGCCAACCCTATTGATATTTTATCACAAGTATCACATTTTATCACAAGTAGTTCACTATCTTGTAAGATTAAAGTTAATATCCAATAACTCCAAGTATTATATTTTATAAGATTTATTAATAATCGCTTGAAGTAGAGGAAAAGTAGAGCTTGAGTAAAGACAAGTTTCCCATACTGTGAAAGTGGGAGAAGAGAGAGCAGAGGGCCATGGTTATAGAAACTTATCTTCAAAACATAAGGATGTAAATTAAGAATGAAAGTAGGGTTCTGGGAAACATAGTCCTGGTGTACAAAATTCTAATTACATAATCTATTCAGTAGCCAGTTACTGCACTCATTTGGATTACACTGGATTACAAAATCCCTATAATTTATACACTTTAAGTAATACCTTTAGTATTCTGATACAGGGCTTTTGTCTAGATGTATTCTCCTTCAGATTTTATTGTATAGAAAGTAAAGTACAGGGGGCAGTTGGGTACTCAGTAGATTGAGAGTCTGGCCCAGAGACAGGACGTCCTGGGTTCAAATATGGATTCAGACACTTCCTAGCTGTGTGACCCTGGGCAAGTCACTTAACCCCCATTGCCTAGCCCTTACCACTCTTCTGCCATAAAACCAGTACCCAGTATTGATTCTAAGATGGAAGGTAAGGGTTTAAAAAAAGAGAAAAGAAAGTAGACAGCTTTGAAGAAAAATGAATAGTTCATTTCAAATTGATAATTATATCTCATTGATAAAAGGAATTAAATAGCAGTCATACTCTATAGGCATAATCAGCCAGTGAGGTGGAGGTTGACATGTGCTACACGAATTTTGACATCTTTTTCTAAATTTCTCACAGTCATAGTTTCTTGAGGCACAGCAATATGTTATCACATTTTAATTCAGGTTTAAATAGTTCCTCTAAAAGATGACTTTAAACATAGTTACTTTACTTTTAATGGATACAAGAGTAAGACAGAGACACACAGCTGATTGTCATATGGGTGTTTGTTGAAGAATTGAGAAAGGAAAAGCAATCATTCCTCATGGGAACTGCAAAATAAGCTGTTTTGGAGAAAGAGTGTGATGGATTTAGAACATTAACTGTCTTCTTTCCAAGATCTGAAAGGGCACTGGGTAGGAATTGGATTTCCTCATTCTGTGGAGAAGTCATGCTATTGGGGAGACAATCTGTGGAGAATTTCTTAAAGAATGAATTGCTAAAGAACGAAACTATATGCTGTATTTTCTTTGGTAGTAGTAGGGGAGAAAGTTTTTTTCTTAAAGTCTATGCAGATATTTTCCAATTTTCAGACCAAAATGCAAAATTGTTTGATTATTTTCTATAAGATTTCCTTTAGGTCTCCAATATAGCTGTTAGGAACTTAGTGCCACACTGAGATCTTAGCAGATAAATGTAGCTTTGCTTGTAGGATTTTTAACTCATGAGTAGTTCTAAAGTTCTTTTCTTTACAGAATTAGCATTGAAAGAATTTCATTCATTCCTAGGTAGCTATAGAAATTTCTAAGGTAAGAATTTTTAACCAGAAATACAATTTAACTGAAGAAAGCAAATCTGTTTTACCCTTTCTAAGAAACTTAGCTTCTCAGATAAATATACTAATTTGCTCCTTTAAATTTATGGATAATTCATCTAAAGTGATGAATTCTTTTTTTTTAGTCCTCCATGGAATATTGCTCCTTCCCATTTCAGTTTGTGCTTTTCAATTCCAACTCCTAACAAATCAATTGAAAATAATAACATAGTGAAACCTTTATATCATTTTATTCTTTCATGCTTTCCTTTAACCAATATTTATTTCTAATTTTCCAGAACCTTTTAGCCCAGTTACTGTACTACTCAGACTACAAAACCAATTTAATTTATACACTTTAAATAATACCTTTGGTGTTCCTAATAGGGCTTGTCTCTAGATGTGTTCTCCTCATTCAGGTTTTTTGGGGAAAAAAAGGCACAAAGCTTTGAAGAAACACGAATACTTCATTTCAATTATTTTTCATCAATAAAAGGAAATAAATTCCATCCTTGGCCCTTCCAAATTTTGGGGAAGATCAGTGTCCTTTGAAATCTTGGTCAAGTTTTCATTACTTCTTCACATTTAAGGAAATATTATGTGAATTCTGATCAAAAATGACAGACTGGTTGGACCACTTTCTTTAAATTGCAAAATCTGGTTTAATATACCTACCCAATAGAAGAAATCTTTTAATGACTCCAAGACAGAAGGTGAGAGTTTAAAAAAGTAATATAATATTAAAATAACTAGAGAAATCTATCCAACCACAAAGAGATCTATTAAGTCCTTTTCCTACTTCTTCTGAGAATTGCTTTCTACCATCAATTCTTTCTTCCACCTTCAATTACTATGCCTTTCCATTTAACCACACCAACCTGTAGCAAGGAATACACTTTTTGTAGGAATTTATTAGGTGAATACCATTATCTCCCTTGGCTCTAAGTTTAAGGGCTAGTCACTAGAATGCAATAAGAATGTCAAAGAAACAACAAAAGCACAGAACATTAGGTGGCACAGTGCATGGAGTGCCTGGCCTGAAGTCAGGAAAACTTATGTTCTTTAATTCTCATCTGGTGTCCCACACTTACTGTCTTTGTGACCCTGAGAAAGTCACTTACCCCTGTTTGCCAAAATTATTCATCTATAAATGAGCTAAAGAAAGAAGTGTCATACCATTAGGGTATCTTTGCCAAGAAAACCCCAAATGGGGTCAAAGGGAGATAGATGAACATTACTGAAAAACAAGTGAAAAGCAACAACTTTGAAACTAGTAACTGTTGTTGGAAATCAATAGAAAGATTAAATTATATTCTTTAAACTACTAATATTAAGGAATAAATCATATAAAAGTGTCTTGTAATCACATTTAACAGATGAGGGGGACAGAATTATAAGTTAAATTTTATAAATAGTTTAAGTAGCAGGGGCTAAAATTTGAATGACAGAATGTTTTCTAATTACCCCCCCCCAATTCAGCCAATCAGAGTATCCCATTATTTATTCCCATTATTGCATTCTATTTGATTTTTTTCTATATTTTATTAAAATTCACCATAACTATTCTCAGATTTAAAATGGAAAAAAATCTCAAATTTGGAATTTTTCTTTTGAAATTTAAAGATCTGGTTAATATTAAATTGTCTAATTACCTGAGAAATTGGGAAATGAGGCTTGACTAGTAAAAGAAAAAAGAAAGATACAGATTCAAATATCTGTTGTAAAAAAACTTTCCTTAATTTTCTCCAAATTCAGAGTATTTAAATCATGTCACTTTTTGAAAATATGAACCAATAGAGTTTACCAATTTTTAGCAGACTTTTGAATAGAATTGGAGTCTGTTTTGCTATTACATATCGAGTTTTTAAGTTTATTACTTTTTAGATTGATAGTTTAAAATGGTGATTCATAGACATCCAAATGTCATCTTTGAGGACTTTCAGCTTCTACAGAAAGAATCCAAAATTCAGATAAAATCTTAAAAAGCAAATTACCCAAGTGATTCAATTTCTTGGTAATCTTTCTATGTGGCTTTTTTTTATGAATTCAAATCTTAAAGGAATTATCAAGGAATTATGCAAAATAAATATCCAAATTATCTAACTCAAGTAGGCCCTTAAAAAAAGTCAGATATGAAGGAAGGAAGAAAGATACTGAAAATAAATAATAACCCTCTCATGCTGGAAAGTTCATTTTTATGAAATGTGGTAGTACTAGAAGCTGAGTAAATATAAAGCCAATTTGCTTGATTGTAGGTTTTACTGACCTAAGCTATGAAGTTATGTTATCAAATTTCCTTAATATAATCTAGATTTGACTTAGTCAATCAGTCAAACTTCTCAGTCCAAACAATTTTATCTAATACTCATTGACTAAATTAAAATAATTGAACCAACATTAATTCAAGTTGCCAACCTCATTTGGAAAAATGGCAAAGTCCTTTTTTTTCCCCCCACAGATCTGAAAATCCTTTCTACTTAGATATGACTCAGTAAGAAGATAACTTACTAGTTCCTAGAAAATAGAGTCAAGATCTATGAATTTTTGAGTAAGCTCTATTTGGAATTAACTCTTTAAGGAATCCTGCAAAATTTGTACTTTTGAGTGGTTAAATTCAAATCCTGAGTTTTTGGAACTATCAGAGAGACATGACAGTGTAAGGATGGGGGATGGGACAAAAAGAGCTTGAAGAAGGCCAGTGGTGACAGTTATTGATAGTTGGGACCAGAGAGGTTTCTGGGAGGTTCCAGAGGAGGAAGGAGGGGAGGAGAGGCTTCAGGCAGAGGATTAGGAGAGGAAGAAGGTGGACATCCCAGCTTGGGTCCAGTCCTGAGGGCTTCCCAAGGATCTTTCATTGGACATTGATACCCCAGTTCCCTTGTCAAAGATTCCATCACATCTTACCCAGCAAGACTTCAATCATAGAGTTAGGTAAGTATCTGGACTCCATTTTGGGAGTGATCTCTTAGGCTCCTTCTTCCATTACCCAACCTTTCTGAGAGACCCTTTCCAGTCTAACTTACAATTATAGAGAAGGATAGAAATAGAAACAGAAGGAGAAGGGGCTGGAGACGCTTGGGAGTGAGAACCCCAAATGTTCCCACCCGAGTGACAGACCCCATAGAAATAGAGAAGAGGGCACCCCAAAATCCCTCTGCCATTCACTCTTTTCCTAACCCCTAAATTGCAAATGTTAAAAGCCATTCATTAGTCAGATAGCGTTCCAGAGTGCCTGAGAGACGAGGGGGAGGAGAATCACAGCTTGGTCTGGCTGCCTCCATCTTGAAGCCAGACCACCTGCTATGAAGTTGACTGCCCTAGTGGGAGGCTTGCATGAACCCCGCCCTCATTCAGAATTGGATTGGGGTTCCCCATACCTCATCTTATAGGGAAGCCTTGCCCCAACTCCTGTGGAGTGGCATGACCATCCAGGTCATCCAGTTTAGGGCTGACATCCCTTCAAAGTCTCCCAGTGTATATTTGGTTGAAGGGGAGAGCTAGAAGAGAGTCCCACTTTATAGACTCTCTCTCTCCCCCTCTATCATAACACTGGTTATTGGCTCTGTCATTCTTATAACAGGGAGGACTCTTATGAACGGACTTGGTCACTTTCCTGAATACCTTTTGTTTCCCTTTACTGATGAGGCTTTATGTTACAGGGGGTCTGGAGACAATGGCCCTTGTTTCAAGTTTTAACACTAATGTTGACCATATATCATCTTGGAGGAGGGAGGAAACCAATATTTATTAAATACCTACTATGTACTAGGCACTGCTCTATACTTTTTTTCCCCTTACAAATATTCCATCTTTGGATCCTCACAACAAACCTTTGAGTTAGGCACTATTATCAAAGGAAACAAAGGTAGACAGAGATAAAGTGACTTACCCAGAATCACTCAGCTAATAAGTTTACCAAGGTCAAATTTGAACTCAAATTTTCCTGATTCCAGAACCCTTGCTTTATGCACTGTGCCACCTACCTGCCTGCTTGGACAGTCATGTAACTTCTCTTTGGCTCCTTTCATTTGTAAAATAAAAGATTGGACTCTATGAACTTTGAGGTTCCTTCCAGCTGCAGTTCCTCTTATAACTAAAAAATATACAATATAATCATATGAAAGTGATTAGAAATGATGTGAATATATATTTTAATATCAAACATCCCTAAGCTTGATTAAGTTAACCTGGTGTTTTTATTAATCCAAGTTACTTATTTGTATTTATTTTGTGCATACATATACATATTCTTTTGTCTCTAGCTGCCCTGAAGAATGATGTATCCATATAGTTTCAGGGAGGTTATCTTAGTTTCTGTTTGTTTGTTTTAGGTCTGTAGTTCTGATTTCAGAAGTTCAGTGAACTCCCATTCAGAATATTTCCTCTGCCAATTCAAATTAGCAGCTTGGCTGTACTTTAAATTAATAGAAAATTATTACCAGAGGCAATTAGAGAAGTTAAGTGGTTTGTCCATACTACATGGCTCTATTTGCTAAGTCAAGGCTTAAAGCCAGTTTTTCCTCCTTCCAAGGAAATCCTTTTATTCACTTTTCTGGGCTACTTTTCTCATTTCATTATTATTACTTATATAATTCCAGTTACTTTTTGATTTAGAAAAGATCTTAATTATCTGCTATAGCTTTATACAATTTCAAGTGGTGAGAGGACATTACAATAGAAACAGATGTCATAGTTATTCAGCTAAATCATTCAGTCACAATGGCCTATTCTGTATCCTCATAATCCTTGACTTGTCTGATCACCCTCTCCTCTTTCACATTCTTTTCCTCTTTCTCAGGACATCTCTATTTCTTGGTTTTCTTTCTATCTATTTTACTTTTCCTTCTCAATATCCACTGCTGGACACCCATCCAGATCGTTTCTTCTAACCATAAGTATCCTTCAGAGTTCTGTCATGAGTCCTCTTGTCTTGTCTTGTCTTGTCTTGTCTTGTCTTGTCTTGTCTTGTCATGTCTTTCCCCTCTAATCCACTTCATCATCTCTCATGGATTTAATTACCACCTCTATTCTGATGAATCTCATCATCTATCTATCCTGCTCCAAACATTCTACTGATCTCAAATTTCGCATCTCAAACTACATATGTACTTGACTCCTGAAATTCACCATGTCTAAAATAGAACATTGTCTTAGCCCTTAACCCTAAAGCCTGCCTACCCTTCCCTTTTACTGTTGAAGAAAACATCATTTTCCTGGTCTCTCAGGTTCACAACCCAGATGATATCTTCAACTCCACACTATCTCTTGCTTCCCATATCCAATTTATTGTCAAGGCCTGTCTATTTACACTTTGCAACATTTTTCAAATATACTCACTTCTCTCTTCTGACACTATCACCATTTTAATGTAGGCAGTTACCACTCTAATGCAAGCCCTTATTTCTTCAACTATTGTAATAGCCTACAATTAGGTTGACCTGCCTCAATTCTCTCCCCACTCCAGTTCATCCTCCATTCTACCACCATAGTAATTTACCTAAAGCACAGATTCCACTCTTGAACCACTTAAATTGGAAACAGAACACATGACAGCTCTTTTGAATTTAAAACAGGCTATCCTATCTGCCCGGGCTCTAGGCATCCCAAATTATGATAAGCTATTTACCTTATATGTCCATGAACAGAGGGTTTGGTTCAGGTGTTCTGACTGAACTTTTGGGACCTGCTCAATGCCCGGTGACCTATTATTTGACCTAGCTGGCCCCAGTAGCTTCAAGAGCACCACCATGCCTTAGAGGAGTAGCCACCACTGCTTTATTAGTGACAAAATCTGCTGACTTATGTGGGATCCATATTGCTGAGAGGGGTTCAAGCTGCATCAAAGAGTTCCATAGTGCCCCCAGAACTCTAAGAATTCCATAGTGCAGTTAAAAGTAGTTGGAGTCCTGGTAAAAAAAAAAGTCACGTCATCGTTCTTGCAAGGATCCTGAGGCTTGCCTCTTGGCTCTGGGGACACAAAGTCTGTGTAGCTGCTGGAGCCATTCAGTCTCTGACAGCCAAAGTGGCTTTACTTTATTAGACCTTCAAACAAGACCACAGTCTACATTAGTTTAGCTATCTAGGTTTAGAAAGAAGAAGTTTTAGGGGCTTAGATAGGAGGAGAGCCATTCAAAATACATTCCCCCCTTTGGTGGGAGGGGCTGCTTATTTGACATAGTTGTTTTAGGTAGATTCCCTTACCTATCAATCCTAAGTCATTTCCCCCCTTCCTAATCCCAGATATCATTAAACCCTTATCATCTAGGAACTATGTCTGGATACAGATAATTTTGGGGAAATACTCACATACTCCATAAGCCAAGTTCCTCTTACTAGTGGCTCTAAAGTTGATCCTAACCACTGAGCAAGTGAGATGTTTCTAAGACATCAAACTTCACCTATTCTATCCTGTGGGGAAATAATACAGAGAAAGATAATATCACAAAGGCGTTTAGTCTCCATCCACTTACCATCTTGGCCCAGAAGTTATCAACCTAGAAATATCCACCATTACCAGACAGTTAACTGATTTCCATCTGCTTAGAGGGAGGGGGGAAATGAAGGGGTACTCCACAGGCTCTTGCCCCTCCAATCAAGTCAAGGCCACTTGTGTTTCTTGAAAGACCAGGGATTAGGGAGACTTAATTGCCACTGACCCCTGTCATCTTACAGTTTCCCTAATCCTAAACTTATTTTTAGGATGCCCTCTGAACATAATGTGACCAAATGAGGTCAAGGAATTGTTATTAACACATAGGAAACAGGCATTTACAGATCATAGGATTATAAGATACAAGATAACCCTATTGAACAATGAACATATCACATTAAGAAACTGTGGAATTCTTAATCCTACATCTTGCTCCCCAATTTGCTAATTTCTGGAGAACCTTTACAAGATGGAACCTCTTTAGTGTCCATCGCTGATAAATCTCAAAATAATATACTGGACACCCCTTTGAATAATTCCGATTTAATATTATTTACAGATGGTTCTTCCTTTATGAGGAATGGCATGTGCTATACAGGAGCTGCTGTAGTTACTAAATTTGCCACTGTGTGGTCAGCTTCCTTTACCTCAAATGTAAGCACAGAAGGTACAGAACTCATGGCTTTAAAACATGCCTGTATTATTGTGAAAGATAAGATTTACATGGATTCCCGTGACACATTTAGCATATGTCACTCCATTGGCATGCCATGGCTTCAGAGGGGATTCTTAACATCAGCTGGAAAATATATTGCCAATGCAGACCTTATTACTGACCTTCTTTCTGTCCTCCAGCTTCCTGAAGCCATAGCTATCATTCACTACTCTGCATACACATGTGGTACTGTAAGGGGGAAAGGGGGTTCTTATTGGGTGAATATTAAAAGGCTGGTAACCAGGGGATTGAACAAATATCAGTCTCCAATTAAAGAATAATCTCAAGTTAAAATGACTTTTATGGAAATCTATTTACAAATGAGAAGAGGAAATAGAAATAAGGAAATAAGAGAAAGGATAAGATAGGATAAGTAATCTAACACAGTAGGTAATTTGTTCTTATCCCTTATTCAATCCAGGTAGATCTAATTAACTCTCAGCCAAGGAAAATCTGGCCTTGATCCCAAGACCAGAAAACCAAAGGCCCCAAGGGCCTCAAAGGCAAACAGAGCAAAAGCTTCAGTCACAGAGGCTCTATTAAAAGGAAGGTCCTTAAGAGAAGTTCAGGAAGATTCAGTCTTAACACTAACCACATGAAACAGTCTCACTAGCTACAGTCATCCTCCAAGTCCAGGCACAAACCAAAAGAGTTCCTTTAGGTCCCATTCATGATTCAGAAAAGCTCCTTCATGTCCTGTTCACGAACCAGAAGAGAGGGCCCAGCTCATTGAGGTCTCTATTTAAAGGGGCCTCCTTTGTGTCACTTCCTATGGCCTCCTCTTAGTTTATGTGTCCAATCACAACAGGCTCTTTTCTAAGGATTGCCCAAGAGGCAGTCATTAAATTCTGATTTGTTACTCTAGCACACGTGGCTTACAGACCACCCAATTTGTTAGTTAAATGGAGATGTTTTCACCTTTGGCGATTAAATCTTTTTTTTTTTTTTTATTTTGGTATTTTCCTATTCTTTTTTAATTTTTTTATTCTTTTTAATTTTTATTTTTTAGAAAAATTTTCCATGGTAATGTAATTCATGTTTTTACTTTACCTTTCACACACCTTTTCCTCTCCCTCCTATAGCCTACTCTCATTTCCACTGGTTTTAACATGTTTCATCTATCAAGACGTATTTCCATAATGTTGATAGTTGTATTGATGTGGTTGTTTCCAGTCTACAACCCCAATAATGTCCACATCAACCCATGCATTCAAACAGTTGTTTTTCTTCTCGTGTCCACTCCTATACTTCTTCCTGTGAATGTGGGTAGCATTCTTTTCCATAAATCCCTCAGAATTGTCTTGGGTCATTGCATTGCTGCTAGTACAGAAGTCCATTACATTCTATTTTACCACAGTGTATCAGTCTCTGTGTACAACTTCCTTCTGGCTCTGCTCCTTGCACTCTGCATCAATTCCTGGAGGTCTTTCCAGTTCACATGGAATTCCTCCAGTTTATTATTCCTTTGAGCATAGTAGTACTCCATCACCAGCATATACCACAAATTGTTCAGCCATTCCCCAATTGAAAGGCATACACCCTCTTTTTCCAATTTTTTGCTACCACAAAAAGTGAGGCTATAAATATTTTTGTACAAGTCTTTTTATCTATGATCTGACAAGTATACTATTCTGTGTTCACTTAATTTACTTATAGTTTTCTTCTTTATATTCAAGTCATTCACCCATTCTGAATGTATATAGGGGAAAATGTATATCACTGAGTGTATATATTAACAAATTATGGAGGGCAGAGATTAATGAATTGGGCATGCAATTTAAAAAACTAGAAAAGGAACAAATTAAAAATCCCCTGATGAAAACTAAATTAGAAATACTAAAACTCAAAGGAGAAATCAATAAAATTAAAAGTAAAAGAACTATTGAATTACTAAATAAGACTAGAAGCTGGTATTTTGAAAAAAAACAGATATAATAGACAAAGTAATGGTAAACCTAATAAAAAAAAGGAACAAAGAAAACCAAATTAACAGTATCAAAGATGAAAAGGAAGACTTCACCTCTAATGAAGAGGAAATTAAGACAAACATTAAAAATTATTTTCCCTAATTATATGGCAATAAATTTAGCAATCTAGGTGATATGGATGAATATTAACAAAATATAAATTGCCTAGATTAACAGCAGAAGAAATAAAATATTTAAATAATCCAATATCAGAAAAAGAAATTGAACAAGCCATCAAAGAACTCCCTAAGAAAAAATCACAAGGGCTTAAGGGATTTACAAATGATTTCTATCAAAAATTCAAAGAACTAATCCAAATGCTATACAAATTATTTGATATAATAAGCAAAGAAGGAGTTCTACCAAATTCCTTTTATGACACAAATATAGTACTGATCTCAAAGCCAGGTAGATCAAAAGCAGAGAAAGAAAACTACAGACAAAATCTCCCTAATGAACATAGATGCAAAAATCTTAAATAGAACACTAGAAAAAAGACTCCAGCAAATGATCAAGAGATTTTCTCCATCATGATCAAATGGGATTTATACCAGGAATGGAAGGAGGGTTCAACATTAGAAAAACCATCTACATAATTGACTGTATCAACAGTCTAACAAACAAAAATCACATTATTATCTCAATAGATGCTGAAAAAGCCTTTGACAAAATACAGTACCCATTTCTATTGAAAATAATGGAAAGTATAGGAATAGAAGGATCTTTCCTAAAATTAATAAACAGTATATATGTAAAATCATCAACAATCATGATATGCAATGGCAATAAATTAGAAGCCATCCCAATAAGATCAGTTGTGAAACAAGGATGCCCATTATTACCTCTATTATTTAACATTGTACTAGAAACCCTAGCAGTAACAATTAGAGAAGAAAAATAAATTAAAGGTATTAAAATAGGCAATGAGGAGACTAAGCTATCACTCTTTGCAGATGATATGATAGTCTACTTAAAAAATCCTACAGAGGGGGCAGCTGGGTGGCTCAGTGGATTGAGAGCCATGCTGAGAGATGGGAGGTCCTAGGTTCAAATCTGGCTTCAGACACTTCCCAGCTTTGTGACCCTGGGCAAGTCACTTGACCCCCATTGCCCACCCTTACCACTCTTCCACCTAGGAGCCAATACACAGAAGTTAAGGGTTTAATTAACAATTAAATAAATAAATAATTAAATATGAAAAAATCCTCGAGAATCAACTAAAAAGCTAGTAGAAATAATCAACAACTTTAGCAAAGTTGCAGGATACAAAATAAATGCACAGAAATCATCAGCATTTCTATATATTTCAAACACATCACAGCAGCAAGAGGTAGAAAGAGAAACACCACTTAAAATCACCCTAGACAACATAAAATACTTATGAATATCTACCAAAACAAACACAGGAATTATACAAACACAACTACAAAACACTTTCCAAAAAATTAAAACTAGATCTAAACAATTGGAAAAATATTGATTGCTAATGGGTAGGATGAGCTAACATAATAAAAATGACCTTTCTACCCAAATTAATTTACCTAATTAGCGACATACCTATCAAACTACCAAAAAACTTTTTTTACTGAATTAGAAAAAAAATATAACAAAGATCATTTGGAAGAAGAAAACATCAAGAATATCAAGGGAAATAATGAAAAAAAATGAAGGAAGGTGGCTTAGCAGACCAGATATAAACTGTACTATAAAGCAGCTGTCATCAAAATGGTATGGTACTGGCTAAGAGATAGAAGGGAGGATCAGTGGAATAGACTTGTGGTAAGTGACATTAGCAAGACAGCAAGACAGTGTATGATAAACCCAAAGAGCCCAACTTTTGTGACAGAAATCCACTATTTGACAAAAACTCCTGGGAAAACTGGAAAACAATATGGGAGAAATTAGGTTTAGATCAACATCTCACACCCAACTGCTTTGGCTTCATCCCATAAGTTTGGGTTAGAAGTCTCATTATTGTCACTGTCTTCAATGAAATTATTAATTATTTCTATGATTTGTTCTTTCACTAAATTATTTTGGAGAATCAAATTACTTAATTTCCAATTGGTTTTTCGTTTGCCTCTCCATGTATTTTTGCTAATATCTATTTTTATTTGCATTATGATCTGATAAGGTTGCATTTATTATTTCTGCTTTTTTGCATTTCTGTTCCATGTGTCTATTCCCTAGTACATGGTCAATCATTGTGAATGTTCCAAGTGCTGCTGAAAAGTCGTTGTATTCCTTTTTGTCCCTATTTATTTTTCTCCATATATCTATTAACTCTAATTTTTCTAGTGTTTCATTCACCTTTCTTACCTCTTTTTATTTATTTTTTGCTTCAATTTATTGTGATCTGATAGGGGAAGGTTGAGGTCTCCCACTAGTATAGTTTTACTATTTATTTCATCCATTAGCTTCACAAACTTCTCCTTTAGAAATTAGAAAACCATACCATTTGATGCATACATGTTGAGTACTGATATTTCTTCATTGTTTATATTGCCTTTTATTAAGATGTAGTTCCCTTCTCTATCTTTTTTAATCAGATCTATTTTTTTTCTTGGCTTTGTCAGAGATCATTATGGTAAACCCACCTTCTTTTTCTCATTTGAAGCCCAATAGATTTTTCTCCATCAGTTCATTTTTACTCTATATATCTCTGCCTGTCTCATGTGTTTCTTTTAGACAACAAAAGGTAGGATTTTGGTTTCTAATCCACTCTGCTCTTTGCTTCTGTTTTATGGGCAAGTTCATCCCATTCACATTCAGAGTTATAGTTATCAACTGCATATTCCCAGACATTTTGATTATATCTCCTTGTCCTGTCCCTTCTTTCACTACTTCCTTCTATACCAGTATTTTGTTTTTAATCAGCTTCCCTAATCCCCTCCCTTATTGTACTTCCCTTTCTCCCCTCTCCCTTCTTATTCCCCTCTTATTCTTCTTTAGGATATTTTTAAGCTACTCCACCCCCCTCTTTTCCTCCCTAGTGTTACTTCCCTCCCCACCAGTCCTTTTGTTACCTTTCTCCTTCTCTATAGGGTGTCAATCAATTCTCTGCCCCAGTAGATCTGATTGTTCTTCCCTCTTTAAGTATTTAAATGCACTTAAGTATTAAATATTTCCTCTCTCCAATCTCTTTACCCTTACTGTGTATTGTTATTCTTCCCTCTTGGTCCCACTCACTTCTTTATGGAATATAAATTTACTCCATTTTGTTTGTTTTCCCATTTTTCTTAATATTACCTTCTTTTTCTCCCCTCTAGTTTTTTTTTTTTTTTGTATATATATCTTGGCATTTCATCCTATATTGTTTCTCACTGTTCCCTCTATGTAAACTTCTTCTAGTTACCCTGTTGGTAAAGATGATTTTTAGTTTTGCCAATATCTTCTTTTTTTACTGGGATACAAATTGATTGAACTTATTGGTTCCTTAAAGAAAATATTTTTCAACCTTCCCCTATTCTCTTAATTACATTATGGTGATTCTCTTGAGTTCTGTGTTTGGGCAGCAAACTCTGTTTAAGTCTGTTTTTTTCTTCATAAATGCTTGGAAGTCCTCAATTTTATTAAATGACCATACTTTCCCCTGCAAAAATATAGTCAGTTTTTCTGGATAATTGATTCGTGGTTGACCAGTTCACTTGCTTTCTGAAATATTGTGTTCCATGCCTTCAGGTCTTTCAATGTAGATGCAGCCAGATCCTGTGTTATCCTAACTGTGGTTCCCAGACATCTGAATAACTTCTTTTTAGCAACTTGTAATATTTTAACTTGGTCTGGTAGTTTTTGAATTTGGCTATAATATTCCTGGAAATTGTCAGTTGTGGATTAAATTTAGGAGGTGATCTTTGAATTCTTTCAATTTCCACTTTTCCATCTTGTTCAAGAATTTCTGGGCAACTGTCTGATAATTTCTTGTAGGATGATGTCTAAACTTTTACTTTTTTCATGATGTTCCAGTAAACTGATAATTCTTAAATTGTCTCTTCTAGCTCTGTTATCCAGATCTTTGGTTGAATCAATAAGGTGTTTCATATTCTCCTCAAATTTTTCATTTTTTTTTATTTTGTTTTATATATTCTTGCTGCCTTGTGAAGTCATTTGCTTCTAGTTGTTGAGTTCTGTTTTTTAAAGACTGAATTTCATCCCTGGCTGTTTGGTCATCCTTCTCCTTCTGATCTGATTTTCTTTGTAGATCATATTTTGCCTTCTTTGCTTCATTTTCAAGCTGGCCAATTCTGGCTTTTAAGACTTTATTTTCTTGTTTTAGTTCATGTATTTCCTTTTTCCAATTGTCTTCAGCCTCTCTTACCTCTCTTGATTGCTTTTTGAGTTCCTGAAGTTCTTGATTTAATTGAATTTTGAGATCTTCCAAAGCCTGTGTCCAATTCCCTGGAACTTCTTCTATTTCTATTTCATTTGTTTTCTTTTTACTTCCTTTAAAGAAGTTGTCAATTGGCATTTCTTTTCTCTTTTTCTGTTGTTTACTCATAGCTTTTCCTTTTCTGTTCTGCTAGTTTGAGCAGATGTCTTTAATGATCTTTGATGAAAGATCTTCCCCCAGCTGGCAATGGAGGTTTGTGGTTATTTTCTCTGCCCTCTGAGGACTTCTTGTCTGTCCAATTGATGGTATTAAACCTGTATTGATTGGATTAGTCTGTATTGCTTAATCTGCCTTGAGGCTAAAACATTGAGAGGAGAAAATAAAGTAGGGGGACAAGATGGAGCATTTTCCTTGAGATGAGCTGTCCAGCAGTAGATTCACCCTGCTTTGTCCTTGTGTTTGATCTGGTTTTCCTTCCTCTTGAAGCCCTTTGTTCTCTATCTCAGTGTGAGGAATCCATGTGGTCTGTGGTCTGAGGTTTGGCTCTCTCTAAGCCACCATCTTCTGAGCATTTTTGCTGTGCTTTTCTGGCTTTCTCCTCCAGTCACCTTCCCAGTGCCTGTGTTCAACTCCCTGAGTCCAGCACCAGGAAGGCCCTCTTTCCAGGCAGGTGTGCCTGCCTTACCCTGAGGTTTCAGGGGCTGCTGGAGACTCTGCACAGCATGTGGGGGACATGTCCTGGGATTCCCCTTGTATACCCTCAGACCAGAAAGTTCAAGATTTCAAGCCTTTTGTTGTACTTTCTTTTTGAAGAGCATTGTTTCCTCTCTTGGTGTGTAAGGGTCCAGTGGTTTTAAGATTGGCTCAGACTAAACCGCCATCTTCCCAGAATTCCTTTAGTAATTAAATCTAACGATGGGCAGGGTAGATTTAATCTTATTATCACAGTACTGACCCTGTCTCTAGAGGAAATGATTGAGCAGATGCCACAACAAAGCTAGTGGCCTTAGAAGGACCTGAGTTGATTTTGGTACTGATAATCACTGATGATTTTGATCTATCCCTTTCCTATACTAACAAGGAAGTGGGACAATGGGAGAAGAAATTTAAAGCCAAACAAATTAATGGAGTATGGGTATCATCAGATGGAAAAGTCTTGCTCTCTAGAAATTTCTATACACAAATTTGTCACTCCATCCATAAACATGGTCATTTTGGCACCCAAGGCATTGTAGACTCTATTAAATGAGCATGGTAGCACCAGGAATTACTACAGTTACCTCCAAAATATGTACAGCTTGCCCTACCTGCCAGGCTTTTAATCAACATGCTTTTCATGGAAAAGCCTTTCTGGACATCCTCTTGCTTGCAAACCATTTGAACATTTATTAATTGATTTTATTTCTATGCTGAAAGCTGCACAGTATAAATTTTTTCTGGTCATAGTTGATCAGCTGACCAGGTGGCCTGAAGCCTTTCCTACTGCTTGGGCTGCAACTGATTTTGTTGACAAAATTCTTCTAAAAGATATTATTCCTCGTTTTGGCTTGCCAGCACGTATTGATTCAGTTGAAGGAACCCATTTTACTGATTCAGTCTTATCACAAATTTACTCATGTTAAAAGATAACTCCTAAATTTCATATACTTTATCATCCTTAGAGTTCCAGCCTAGTTGAAAGAATGAATAAAGAACTTAAAACTATGAATGTCAAATTATGCATGAAGACTCAGCCAAAAAAATCCTGAAATTCCCCCTCTGGCCCTATTTTATCTCAGAAGCTGACCCAGAAGTGATTTACACACCTCACCATTTCAGATGCTATTTGGACATTCAGGCTCAATCATTTACCCCTGCCTTTACATCATTGTTAGGCGGGGATATAATCATTGCTACTTATATCAAACAATTAAAAACAAAATTGAGAGAACTCCAAAACTCTGGAGCTGCTTTTCAGTCAGGCCCCATAGACTTTTCGCTTCATGATATAAACCCAGGTGATAGCGTGTACATAAAGAACTTCAAACATCCTCAGTTGACTGAACCTGATTATGATGGACCATTTCAGGTCCTACTGACTACACCAACAGCTATTAAAATTGGGGGAAAAGGACCCATGGATTAAGTGTAGTCATGTAAAACAAGTACCTTCTGCTGATATTAAATAATTGACTGTACCATCCTGTAATTCACTATTGATTGTATTTGTGACTTCCTTATTTCTAAATCTCTACTATTTTGCTAATGTTGTTGCACTGTATTTGATCACTCTTTGTACTTGAATTTTCTTTGAAAATATATTAACTTGAAGGATACCTGTATTGAATTCACTTGATTTGCATTTTGTGCTTTTTGTGGAATTTCTGCATTAATGTATCTAAACTCTTGGGTTAGAACCTTAATATTCTACCCCTAATAAGTGACACAAATTGATTGTAAGGTTATTAATATATATATGTATATACATATATATATTTTATATATATGATAGTTATTGATTATAGGAGATATATATTATATATAATATATAATAAATGAATATTAAAATTATATATATAAATATATATACATATATATTTGATTGTTAGTGATTATAGGAGATATATATGTGTATATATATATATATATATATATATACATTGGATTTTTAACACATTTTTACAATTGCATGTGCAATTTAATTTTTTCTAAGCACATATCACCTATCTAAATTGAAAGATTTTTTTTATTATTATATTAGTATAGGTTTACTATGTCTATTAGTTCTAACTGTAACTGCCTGCCCAAAAAACCTTAGACTACTGAAACTGCCATTGGTATTTGTATTTACTAATATGCGACTTAGTATATATGTCTGATTTAAGGAAATGAGATCAACAAAGGTGCACAGATTTCATATACACAGTGCCAATGATGCACAGACATCTACTCAGTGCCAAAGAAGCACACACCTAAACTGAATTATGCCAAAAAAGCACACAAGTTAAAAAGTGAAACCAATCCTGTTAGGACTGCTGAGATTTCTTTGCCAATAAAAAAGGACTTGAACCTAGTGTGAGACTTGAGGTTATGGTGCTTTAAGCATATGTTAAGACTCAGGATTCCTTGTACTATGCTGCTTGCGAAATTTATGTCAAGTACCTAACAATTGGCTACTCTAGTTCCATATTCTATCTCTGAGAAGAAATGGCAAAAGAAGAAATTATGTAATATCAGACCAATAAATAAAAATCTAGTTCCTTTTCTTAATTTTCTTTCTGTGGTGGTTAACTGTGGTCCTGGCTGCTAAGTGGGTAAGTGCATACTGTTGGACATGGATTATTTCAATTGGGCATTATTCAAAGACCTATTGTGATTTTTTTTCTTATTTAGAATTTTTTCATATAAAATTTAGAATTGGATGTTTAGAATTTTCATCCAATA
>NC_058132.1:536339025-536349692 GCF_016433145.1 Gracilinanus agilis
CAATTTATATTTTTGTAAATATTCATCCATATCACCTAAGTTGCTATATTTATTGCCATAAAATTGGAAAAAAACATTTTTTAATGATTTTCATAATTTCTACTTCAGTAGAGGTGAGGTCTCCCTTTTCATCTTTGATCCTGTTAATTTGGTTTCTTCTTTCTTTTTATTATGAAATTGAACAGTATTTTCTCTATTAATTTTTTTCAAAGTACCAGCTTCTGGTCTTATTTTTTAATTCAATAGTGTTTTTTTTTTACTTTTGATTTTATTAATTTTTCCTTTAATTGTTATGATGTCTAATTTAGTTTTCATCTGGGGACTTTTAATTTTCTTGCTTTCTATTTTTCTGATTTGTATGCCCAATTCACTGATCTTGGCCCTTCCTAATTTGTTAATATATACACTCAAGGATATAAATTTCCCTATGAGTACTGCTTTTGCTGCATCCTTCATATTTTTGTAGGAAATCTCATCACTGTCATTCTCTTCTATGAAATTGTTAATTGTTTTTATGATTTGTTTGTTAACTAACTGATTTTGGTGAATCATATTTTTAAATTTCCAATTAATTTATGATTTGCTGTCCATATACCCTTACTAATTATTATTTTATTGCATTATGATCTGAAAAGGTTGCATTTATTATTTCTGCCCATTTTCCATTTGTTTGCCATGTTTCTATGCCCTAGTACATGATCTATCTTTGTGAATGAACCATGAGCTGTTGAAAAGAAGTTGTATTCCTTTTTGTTCCTGTTTATTTTTCTACATGTATCTATGAACTCTAATTTTTCTGGGACTTCATTCACTTTTCTTACCTATTTCTTATTTATTTTTAATTTTTGGTTAGATTTATTTAGATCTCATAGGGGAAGATTCAAGCCTCCCACTAGTATAGTTTTGCTATGTATATTCTCCTTGACCTCTGCCAGTTTCTCCTTTAGAAATTTGGATGCTATACCATTTGGTGCATACATGTTGAATATTGATATTTCTTAATTGTCTATACTGCCTCTTATCAGAATGTAATTACCTACCCTATCTCTTTTAACCAGTTCTATTTTTACTTTGGCTTTGTCAAATATCATAAATGCAACTCCTGCCTTCTTTTTCTCAGTTGAAGCCCAATAGATTTTGCTCCAATCTTTTTTTTTTTAAATTTTTACCCTATGTATATCTACTTGCCCCATGTGTTTTTCTTGTAGACAATATATGGTAGGATTTTGTTTTCTACTCCACTCTCCTATTTGCTTCTGTTCTATGGGCAAGTTCATCCCATTCACATTCAGAGTTATAATTACCAACTGTGTATTCCCCAACATTTTGATTCCTTTCATTTTCCTGGCATTTTTCATTCATTATTTCCTTCTATACCTGCTTTTTGGTTTTAATCAGTCCCCCATAATCTCCTTCCTTATTTTACTTCTCTTTCTCCCCCTCCCTTCTTATTCCCCCCTCATTTTTCTTTACAGTCTTTTATTTTTTAAAACCCTTGTACTTCGGTGTATTGTCTCATAGGTAGAAGACTGGTAAGGGTGGGCAATGGGGGTCAAGTAACTTGCCCAGGTTCACACAGCTGGGAAGTGGCTGAGGCCGGATTTGAACCTAGGACCTCCTGTCTCTAGGTCTGACTCTCACTCCACTGAGCTACCCAGCTGCCCCCTTTACAGTCTTTTTAAGATACTCCCTATATGTTCCTTCCCCAGTATTTCTTCCCTTCCCACAGGTCCATATGTTACCCTTCTACTTCTCTATAGTGTACAAATCAATTATCTGCCCCAAAGGATCCTGTTGTTCTTCCCTCTTTGATTTAATTACAATGCACTTAAGAATTAAGTAATTCCTGTCTCCAATCTCTTCACACTTCCAGTGTATTGGTCTTCTCCCCAGATCCCATACACTTCTTTTTGGAATATAAATTTATTCTCTTTTGTCTCTTTTCCCATTTCTCTTAATATTATCCTCTTTTTTCCTCTGGTTTATATATATATGATATATAATAATTATATCTATATATTTTTATATATTATATAAATAATAAATATAAAATATATATTATACATAATTATATATATATATAAATATATATACATATATTTGATTGTCACTGATTATAGGAGATATATATGTGTGTATATATATATATACATATATATATATACATTGGATTTTTAACACATTTTTACAATTTCATATGCAATTTAATTTTTTCTAAGCACATATCACCTATCTAAATTGAAAGATTTTTTTTATTATTATATTAGTATAGGTTTACTATGTCTATTAGTTCTAACTGTAACTGCCTGCCCAAAAAACCTTAGACTACTGAAACTGCCATTGGTATTTGTATTTACTAATATGCGACTTAGTATATATGTCTGATTTAAGGAAATGAGATCAACAAAGGTGCACAGATTTCATATACACAGTGCCAATGATGCACAGACATCTACTCAGTGCCAAAGAAGCACACACCTAAACTGAATTATGCCAAAAAAGCACACAAGTTAAAAAGTGAAACCAATCCTGTTAGGACTGCTGAGATTTCTTTGCCAATAAAAAAGGACTTGAACCTAGTGTGAGACTTGAGGTTATGGTGCTTTAAGCATATGTTAAGACTCAGGATTCCTTGTACTATGCTGCTTGCGAAATTTATGTCAAGTACCTAACAATTGGCTACTCTAGTTCCATATTCTATCTCTGAGAAGAAATGGCAAAAGGAATGGCAAAAGAAGAAATGATGTAATATCAGACCAATAAATAAAAATCTAGTTCCTTTTCTTAATTTTCTTTCTGTGGTGGTTAACTGTGGTCCTGGCTGCTAAGTGGGTAAGTGCATACTGTTGGACATGGATTATTTCAATTGGGCATTATTCAAAGACCTATTGTGATTTTTTTTTCTTATTTAGAATTTTTTCATATAAAATTTAGAATTGGATGTTTAGAATTTTCATCCAATAGTTATTTGGCTTTTTGTGATATTTTTCTGATGGTTTTTTGATTGGCAGTGATTCACATGTCTCATGCCACAGCTATATATCTCTGAGTGATTTCAATGTTTCTTTCTAGCCTCTTGGGGGGGGGGGCGGTAATTTTATATGAAAAGTCTAGGTTATTTTAGTGAAAGAAGTTTACTGCTTCCCAGAATCCAGATGGAGATACTCATGGAGACCACATGCTGATTCAGGAGCCTGAGAGAAAAACTGGATGTGCAAAATTTGAAGTTTGGAGAGTTTAAAATTCATTTGACTTGTTAAAATTCATTTCTTTTGTTTACATGCATTTGTTTCATATATATATTTTGTTGTGAAAGAAGGGAACTGCCCCCTGAATTATTTTTGTAAAAAAGTGTCAAGTATTTGATTTTCTTTTGCTGCAAAAATTATTGCCATTTCTTCCTTGTATTTATGTATATACCCTTTATTTTATTATGATTGCAAATTTATGTTTGTTATGATCCATTGGTGAGAATGGTCTCCCCAAGGATCACAGGGGGGAATGTGCATTTTAAAATGTTCTAAGTCCTGGGTGACTACATCTCCCAGGACTCCCTACCACAATTTCGTCAGACACATCTCACTTCCTTTGTGGGAATTATCTGAAAAAGAGATACGAGAGAGAGGCACTGGTGTTTGGTGCCTTTTTTGGAGAAGCATCTTTTCTCTAGACCAAGGAGAGACTTTTTCCCCTGGCGAGCCTTGGGGATCTACCTCCTGCTTCCCTAGACCTTTTCCTTTTCATAACCCAAATAAATACAGCTTATTCTACCTCTAAAGCCCGAGTTTATTGAGCTCCAAAAGGCTAGGGTTAATTTCCCCACCTGGGCTGGGAACCAGCTACCCTGTCTACCTACCTTCCAGCTTCCTTCCTTACCTTCCTTTCCCTTCCTTCTCCCATTCTTATCCTCCCTTTCCCTATAAAACAGCCTCCATTGTCAAATAAAATAAAATGATCTTCTTTAACATTCCAACCCCATAGTAATTGAGTCTCTTGACTCTCTAGTCTTCTTACATGTTTTCCATCATATCTTTTCCAGTGACACTAGCCTCTTGATTGTTCCTTGAAGAATAAAATCTTATTCCTGGCTTCTGGGTATTTTCTTTGGTGTTCCCAATGTCTAGAATGTTCTCTCTTTTTATCTTAGCTTAATAATTATCCTAGTTTCCTGTAAGTTGCACTTTTATGGGAAGATTTCCTTTTACAGGAAAGCTTTTCATCCTTATTCTATAGGAAATAATTAGCAACCCCCTTTAATTCTAGTGCTTTCTTCACAAAAAAAAGTATTTTATATTCATGTGTGTTGCTTGCTTGTGGACAGTTAGGTAACAGTGGATAGATCATGAGGTTTGGAATCAGGAAGACATCTTCCTGCATTCAAATTTAGCCTCAGACACTACTTCTGTGACCTTTGACAAGTCACTTATCCCTGTTTGCCTCAGTTCTTTATCTATAAAAATGAGTTGAAGAAGGAGATGGCAAATGACTCCAGTATCTTTGCCAAGAAAATTCCAAAAAGGGTCACAAAGAGTTAGATATGATGGAAACAACTGAACAAAAACAAAGCTTTTTTGTATAAATTAATTTGCTTGTTAATTCCCCCATTAGATTATGAGTTCCTTTAAAAACTATATTTTACTACATTTTGTATCGTTAGTTTTAAGAAGTGTCTGGCATATAGTAGGTGCTTAATAAATGTCTCTGGATTGACTATATTTAATTCAAATCAACAAATGTTCATTAAAGGCATATTGCATTCAGAACACTATATGTAACTGGAAGAGGAAGAGAGTTCAATTATGATGCTACTATTGCCAATGTCAAGCTTACAGACTAGTGTATTTAATGTAACAGAGATAATTGTATTACAAAATAATTTTTGAATTAGTCATAAAAGAAGTGCAAGTGTTTTGTGTTAGAAGAAAACAAAGAAGACGGTCATCAGTTAAAGTATAAGATAAAACATAAATATATGAAAAGATAGCTGCTAGATAGATTTTGTGTCTACTAGAGAGAATATATATCTGATGAGTGATATAGAAACCAAGGTCTAGAGAGTTTCAGAATTACATAGGAACATATGTCTCTCAAGAGTAAAGGAAGTTAAAAAGGAAGTAGAGTTCAAAATTGGCATTTAAAAGAGATGGGGGTGGTTATGAAAAGGCTATGAGGAATGGAGGAAGAATGCAAGTAGATTCACAGTGGCAAAGAAAAAAATAGTTCAAGGCATAGCAATTACCCAGCTGGGTAATAGGAGGAATGACAGCGTAAAGCCATGTAATCTAAAAAATCTTTTTGCTAAGAATCCTGAAGACATTTTAGGGGATATCCGAAGCAAAGACCTTTGATAGTATGTAATGAAATAAACATGTCACTTGAGCTACACCAAACCTACAGCTATTGGTTAGAGTCAGTTTGATTCTGTTTGCATGCCACCCCAGGAATCGAGAATGAGAGAGAGACAGAGACAGAGACAGAGAGACAGAGGGAGAGAGAGAGAGAGAGAGAGAGAGAGAGAGAGATCCAAAAAGCAGATGAAAAATGTTTGCATGGTATAGTAAAAAGGAGAAGATATGGAATTTGGAATTCAAGAACCTGTTTTCTTTCTTCAGTTTCTTTCATTGTTCCTTTACTGTTTCCTATGGGAGAGATACTCTTTTCTCCAAAGTTGTTTTGAAGTAAACCAGAGATTCCAGGAAGGAGAAGTAAGCTTGGAGAAATTTCAGGTATCAGAAACAGACAGTATAATAACAAAATTAAAGATATGGTATACTTACTGTCATACATGAGAAACATCAAGGCATTATAGATGCATCATAGAAAATATGGAATGATATGTAAGGAAGTTGGAAAAGTAGAAGTGGCCAGGAAATAGTTATAAACCCACCTTAGGAAAAGCACATTCCCGGATAAGATTGGGTAGATATGAGGCAAAGGAAGCAAATAGAAAATTATTACTATAGTTTAGACCAGTGGTTACCAAACTTATTGACCTACCGCCCCCTTTCCAGAAAAAATATTACTTAGTGCCCCCTGTCACATACTATTACCCGCCCCCTTACAGTTATTCACTGCCTCCAAATGCACCTGTGACCATCACCACTCTCCTGTATCCCTGCAGCACCCACCAGGGGGTGGTGGCACCCATTTGGGAATCACTGGTTTAGACAAAAGAACATGAAGACCTGAACTAGTTTATGGTTTTATAAATGGAAAGAAGGAGATGAATAAAGGAGAGGTTGTGAAGATAGAAATTACAAGACATTGTAATCAACTAGATTTGTGGAATGTGTAAATGATTAAGGTGTCAATATCATACTGAAACTATAATAATAGACATCATGGTACACTTCATAATAACATTTTGCGATTCATGTTCTCTCTGTCTCTCCTACACTTATACAAATAGCATGTAAACAGGGAAAGATGTAGGGATTGAATTCATTCAAGTTGATAAAATGGCTAATTGAAAGAAATTGTGGAGGAAGAATAGAAGAGGTATGATCACAGTTACAGTGTGTGGAAAACTCCACATGAAGGTGATTTAGCAAAGGACACTAATAATTAACCTTCAGTGACTAAGGAAACAAAGAATTGGAGTGTTGAACTTGGAGTCAGAAAAATCTTATTTTAAGTCTGGTCTCAGACACCTATTTTATATATATATATATATATATAATCACTGAAACATTTATTGCCTCAGTTTCCTGTCTTGTAAAATGTGGATAATACTAGTACATACCTTCTAGGTTTGTTGTGAAGATCAGATGAGATAATATATTTCAAACCTTAGATCTCTACATATGCAAATATAAACTATTATAGTTGCAGTTGTTCTTGTTATTTCAAGAACAGTGTTGTAATAGGGGAATTATTAAGATGTAATAAGGGGATATGGAGGATATAATATGGGAATCTGCAGGATGTAATATGAGGCTGAAACTAGGGGTAATCACTGGTAGGAACAGGGAATAAGGCAAGGCAAGGGACCCAAGGCTGGAGGTAATCAAGGGAATAGATTAGGTAATAGGGAAATTAAGGCAATATAGTAGATGAGGCAGGTGTAATGATGAAGGTTGGTAGTTGAGGTGGTAGGAGAAATAAGGGAATGTCTGAGTTTAGTGAGTATAACACTGAGGTAACAAGGGTTGCAAGGGAGAGGATGAATTAATCTAAGGCAGGCAAATAGCAGCAGGGAATACAGACTGGGACTCAGTTTAAAGACAAAACACTGAAGGGAAATAGACTGATCCCTTCAAGTAAAAGGACACTTTACAGAGCCAAGTTAGAGTCAGCCAAGAAAGCTGGAAACTGAATCAATGGGATTAGGAAGCTGGATACAAAGACTCAATTGATAATTTGTTGCAAGGGTAGGACTAAATTAACACAGATTTGAACTAACTCTCAGATTCACTCTCCTTTTCACTCTTCTCAGGCATTCAGGTAAGGGGAAATGAAGGTAGGAATAAGGTAGGGTAGGGAGATTCAAAGGATTTAGCTAAATTAACAAATCTCAAAAGAAACTGCAAATCTAGGCCAGGTTCCAATCTCAAGAAGGAGCTCAGCTGGACCCTTGTTCCCTGCACGAGTTCCTAGGACCAACTGAAACTTTTCCCCCAAGATTCTAAACTCCCTTAACTGACATAAGAACTCTGCAAAGCCTGCAAAACTCTTATGTCCTCCTCTCTGTACCACAGTGTATAGTAGCTATGAGAAAGATAGATTTGAGTAAGACAGGCTCTAAAAACAGGGAAATCAGATAAAGTCCAAAGCTGCTCATTAGACACTTGAAAATGTAAGGGTAGAGATTGGAAGAGAAGTTAGGTTTAGATATCACTTATTTAAGAAACAATATGTTAAGTCTAAAAATCGATTCTATCTTAAGATCAAAGAATATTAGTTCAAGGACTTAGGGAATAGCTATAGATAGAGGAAAAAGAAGGTGATAAGAATGGAGTGGATCAAAAGTACTAAAAACAGGGGAAGGATATAAAATCTAAGAGATGACCATTGTACCTAATGATAAGGAGGTTCTTGATGACCTTCAATGATAAAGTTTGGGTAGAGTGGATGGGAAGGAAGACAGACTGTTAGAGTTTAAGGAGAGAACTGGTAGTGAAGAAACAGAAAGATTGAATTGTTATAGACTATTTGGATGATTAATTAGGCAGGGAAATGAAAAAGAAAAATATCATCATAGTCAAAAGTCCTATTGTGGTCAAATGAAGGTTTTTCCCTTTTTTCTTTTGTTTATTTGTTGTGGTTGTTTCTTCTCCTCTTTGAGACATGAGAACTCTTAATATATTAGTAGTTTATAAATTTAGATCTATAAAATACTCTAGAAGTCATTTAGTCCAATCTATTGATTTTAAAGTTTTGGAAAGTGAACCATGAAAGGTTATATGATTTATCAAGGGTCATAAAAGGAGTGGTAGAATTAGGACTTAAACCCATGTCCTCTGATATCTGATTTATACTCTTTCCAGTAGATTTCATTGCCCTCAAGAGAGACAAGAAAGAGCAAATGGAATTGAAGAAATGAAAGATGTGGTGCAGAATATATGGTTAACCAAGAGAGCAAAGTCCCAGAGTTGAAAAAGGGGTTCTTTAAACGCTAAATTAAGGGAGTTAAAAATAAGGAATTATTCAATTAGTTAACAAAGTTATATTGTGCCATCTATGTGCTAGAAACTATGGTGAGTGATTTGGCATAAAAGAAAAAACCTGAAAGTCACTTCTGAAAAGGATTATTTCCTTTTATTGGGGGAAAATCACATATTAATAATATGGATAAAGATAAAACACACAAAATGAATATAATTTACAAGTAAGAAGGAATAGGAGGGGATTAAGGAATTAAATCTTTCCATATAATCTATTCTTTGAACAGGGATTTGAAGGAAATAAGAGATCTAAATAGGTGGGTGGGGCAAAAGTATCTTAAGTCATGTGGAAACAGCCCTTTTCTCTAGATGAAACAAGAGTCTAAAATGTTTTTCCTAAAAAAATGAGAGCATTTGAAGGAAAAGTGAAAAGATACAAGAGCTATGAAAGAAATAAGTGGGAAGGAATTAAATTTCGCACTAAAGAATAAGTGCTTGTCCATTCAAAAAACTCCATGAACACTGGAATAAAAAAAAAGCCAGATCAAATTTTGTTGTTAAAAAAAAAAAAAAAAAAAAACCTAAACTGCCTAGATCTTTTAGAAGCAGAAAGCAAAGAGGAAACTGAAAGAATTTACTCTTCTTCCAGGGTCAGAGCCAAGATGGCAGAGTAAAAAAGAGAAGCTAAAGGTCATTATAAAATTCCCCTCCAACCAATATAAAAGTGAAGTCACAAAATGAATACAGTAGTAAAAAAACCAACAAGGAGACAGAGAGGAACAAATTTTAAGAAAAGAAAGACCTAAAAGGTAGACAAAGAACATCTGGGGAATTGAGTTGAGAGGGGAGCAGAGTCGGCAAGACTATAGCAAGGAGTGAAGAGCAAGGCAAGAGCAAGCTTCATGCTGCCTCCCCCCAACATCTGCTGTTCAAGATCTGCAAGGTAAGACCAAATCAACATTCAGATCTTGAGATCCTGCCTGGAAAAATGCAAATCCAAACCAAAGCACACCCCTTGAAGTTTCAAACCTGGGATTAAGTCCAGAATCCCAGCCCAGGGCAATCTGTACTGAAGTAGGCTGATCTGTGTGGGCCCAGAGCAAAGCCAGGAGTCCCAGTCTGGGCCTGTAGTGAGGACATAGATAGAAGTTTAGGGATCCTTGGTTGACCAAAAGGGGGAGTCTGGATCTTATTGCCAGGAGTTCAGGGTGGAGCTCCAGGACAGGGCAATCAACTGTGTGCCTGATTAGATGAAGTACATAGTGATATCAAAAGCTTGAGTCTAAGCCTGGGGCTAGAATTTGAGCAGTCCCTGACCTGATCAACTCAGAGTCAGACCAAAAGCTTAAGCCCAAGCCTGAGGCAAGTCTTTAAGCTATCAGCATTTTGAGGGTTAATTGAATCAGCAGTGGGAGGAGGCCTGTAGAGCTCTCAGTCCTCAGACCATCCTAACATCTTAGATTAAATTAAATTTGTCAGAAACCCCTCCTTCCCCCCAACAAAGCTCAGGATAGCAGGAAGGACTGAAGTTTAAGAGGGTACTCTAACCTCTCAGGAAATAGAGCCTACATACAAAAAGGTAATAAAAAAAGATCAAGCAACAAAAAAAGGACATAACTCTAAACATTTTTTTATGGAGACAAAGAGCAATGTATGGACACAAAAAGGGACAGTGAAAACAAAGCAAACACATGCAAAGTCCAAAATAAAAACATGGATTGGACACAGATTCTGGAAGAGCTCAAAAATGACTTCAAAAACCAATTAAGAGAATCAGAGGGAAAGTGGAGAAGAGAAATGGAAGAAATTCAAAAAGGAGACCCAAAAGATGACAGAGCAAAATCAGGTCTTAAACTAGAATATAATGATTTCATGAGAAATCAAGAAACAATAACACAAAAGCAAAAGAATGAAAAAAGAACAGTAAAAAATCTCATTGAAAAAACAACTGACCTTGAAAATAGACCCAAGAGAAACAATTAAGAATAATTGGTCTACCTGAAAGCCATAATAAATAAATAAATAAATAAATATTTAAATATATATGTGTATATATATATATAT
>NC_058132.1:536352597-536360305 GCF_016433145.1 Gracilinanus agilis
CATCCTACCCAAATTAATATACATATTTAGCGCCATACCAATCAAATTACCAAAAAACTTCTTTACTGAATTAGGAAAAACTATAACAAATTTCAACTCCACCAAGGACGGTCCCAAGCCCGGCTGAAAAAGGAGGAGGGTTGGGCATGGGGCTAGCAACCCCATCCCATAAAAAAATCACATTTGCTATAGAAACCGGAGAAAGAACTTCGAACACAGTACTGGGAAATTAACCGTCAAGTCAAGAAGAGCGCAAGATATGACAAGAGACGGTTCATTCACGATATGACCAAAGAAGCAGAAGCAGCAGCTGGGCAGGGGAACATGAAGAGGCTATACGAAATAACAAGAACTCTATCGGGAAAGAACTACAACCCTAGCAAGCCAGTGAAGGACAAGACTGGCAAGACAACAACAAGTGATGCAGGGCAGAGAGCCTGATGGGCAGAGCATTTCGAAGAAATCCTGAACCGACCGCCTCCACCAACTGTTCTGGACATACCACCAGCCACCGAACTGCTTCAGGTGAACACGGGCCCACCTACCAAAGTTGAGATCATCAAAGCCATCAAGACCATGAAAAATGGTAAGGCAGCAGGTCCAGACGGCATCCCCCCTGAGGCACTCAAGGCAGACCCAGAAATGTCAGCGGAGATGCTACAGCCCCTCCTGCAGAAGATCTGGGAACAGGAACAAGTCCCGACAGACTGGAAACTAGGCTACCTAGTGAAGCTACCCAAGAAAGGTGACCTATCCCAATGCAGCAACTGGCGAGGAATCATGCTTCTATCCGCTCCCAGCAAAATCCTGACCAGAGTCATCTTAGAAAGACTGAAGGAGGCCTTGGACAAGAAGCTGAGAATAGAACAAGCAGGGTTTCGTCAGCACAGATTGTGCGCCGACCACATCGTCACCCTAAGAATCATCATCAAACAGTCCATTGAGTGGCAGTCCCCCCTCTACATGACTTTCGTGGATTTCGAGAAGGCATTTGACAGCGTGGACAGGAGCATCATCTGGAGATTGATGCAGCATTACAGGATTCCCCGAAGCTCATCAACATCATCCAGCAGTTATACGAAGACTCTACCTGCCAGGTCATCCATAATGGGAAACTGACGGCTCCCTTCACAGTGAAAACCGGAGTGAAGCAAGGCTGCATGCTTTCGCCCCTTATCTTCTTGATGGTCATAGATTGGACCATGAGAAGAATTACCAAGGACAACAATACGGGCATTCAATGGACTCACACCAAGCAGCTTGAGGACCTTGACTTCGCAGATGACATCTGTCTCCTTTCTCACAAGCAGCAGGATGCGCAAGCCAAACTTGCACGACTCTGAAGAAGCCGAGAAGACAGGTCTGAAGATCAACAGGAAGAAGACCAGGTGATCACAGTCAACAGCAAACAGGACCTGCCAATCCAACTACAGGGAGAAAACATCAAGGAGACGGACCACTTCACCTATTTGGGTAGCATAGTCAGTAAGGACGGCGGGGCAGATGAGGACATCAGAAACCGAATCAACAAAACCAGACAGGCATAACACCCTGCGGTCTGTCTGGATCTCCAAAGCACGGTCCCTCGTCACTAAGCTCCGAATCTTCAATACCAACGTAAAGGCCGTCCTCCTATATGGATCAGAAAGCTGGAGCGTGAGGAGCGCTAACACCAACAAACTCCAGGTCTTTGTTAACAGATGTCTACGCCACATCTTGAACATCAGATGGCCCGAAAAGATCTCCAATGCTAGTCTCTGGGAAAGAACATTTCAGTACCCCATTAGTCAGGACATAAAGAAAAGCAAGTGGAGATGGATAGGACATATGCTACTAAAACCGGAAGACAACGTAGCCAGACAAGCATTGAGCTGGAACCCTTCAGGGAGGAGGAAAGTTGGAAGACCAAAACAGACCTGGCGAAGATCTGCTGAAAATGAAACAAAAACGGTCGGAATGACATGGGCCCAGCTGGGGGAAGTTGCCCAGAACAGAGTCCGTTGGCGTGAGATGGTTGCGGCCCTATGCTCCTAAGGAGTCAACAGGAATAATAATAATAATAATAATATATATATATATATACATATATATATATTTCCAGCTACATTTTGAATGTATCCAATGATATAATGATCTATTCTTGGTGAGACAATCTATTCTTTTATTCATTCATGCTAATTTTTATAAGATTCTTTATAAATAAAAGCAATATATAAGAATGATTTTTAATATAAAGGGGTGTAATGTGAAAACCAGATACAAACTATACTTTCATTACTCATTTGTCCATTAATTCATTGAATAAAAGGTTATGAAGTGGCTACTATATTTTTGAAGGATCAATAACAAATAAGAAATATTTTCTCTTTAGAAAGTCACCTTTTTCTTTGGCACACTGTCCTTTATTGAAAGAGTTGACCTTTTAACTCATTCACAATAATTTGTGAATATTGAATTTCATAGGGATATTGTGAAGTAGGTTAATTGTGATTTTAGGTAAATTTAATATGAAATTTCTACTTTCCTATCTCAGTTTTCTGTATCTATGAAATCCCTTGTTGAGGCCTTGCTCATATCTAATGTTCTTGCTGGGGTCCCACTTCAGCCCTCCCTCCTTGGAGAATAAATAAACCTGGCCCAGTTATCTATCTGATATTGCCCTAAGCAGTGCTACAAATAAAATGTATGAAGATGATTTAAACTTTTCCTCATCTTTTGATTATTATCCTATAGGATTTCCCCCTCCCCCAGATGATACAAGGCAGTATGATAACAAACTGGTGTTTGAAGGATGGTGTCAGCCAACTACAGATATAAAACTATTTTGAAGAATTAAAAATGTAACCAGGGATCCAACCCTTTCTGGTCCCACTCCAATTAGTCTCATTTTGTGGGGAAAACTCCATGGTATGTCTGGCTCACTTTAAACATCTTTCCCTCCAAATCTCATAAAAAAAATGAAAATTTTTGTCCTGATATGCAATTGTTCTTCAAGCTAGCGGACCGAGGTAGAAAATAAAGTTGAAGCACTAAAAACTTTTAATTGTGACAGCAAAGAAGAGTAAAACAATAGGAACAAATATCTCAGCAGTCAATTTCTGAGTAAGCAAAATTTCATCTCCTTTGCTTGAGGCATAATTTGGCAAATGATTTTTAAGACTCATGACTGAGAAAAGGGATGTAAAATATTTTCCCCTGTCACTTCAATGAGGGATTGGAAGAGATCATTGTGGACAATCTTGATCTTCCTGCTTGAAAACTATTCATGTTGGTCATTGCTGCCAACTATTTTAACCATTCTTGATCTCTAGACAATGTCCAGATTAACTTGCTTCATATACTTCTCATCACTTGCCAGTCCATTTCTCAACTTTGTTCTTTACTTTGTATAGTTGCATCCTGGAAAGACCACCATTATGATTGTTCTGTTTTTGACTATCCATCCTTGAAGTCATGTAAGATAACTAATTTATTATATCCTGAAGGATTTGGAATAAATGTCTCTATGATGTCACAAAATAAATACTTAATTCTAGTGTTAGGCAACTGGAAAACATTATTCTTATGCACTTCAGACTCTTCTAAAACATCTTGGCTGTAATAATTAACAGAGCCAGTAATTAATGTTATGATAGAGGGGAGATGAGAGAGTCTATGAGGTGAGACTCTCCTCTAGCTCTCCCCTCCACTGAATATGCACTGTGGTAGACTTCGACGGGGTGTCACCCCAAAACTGAATGATCTGGATGTCGTGCCACCCCACAGGAGTTGGGGGCAAGGCTTCCCTATAAGATGAGGTATGGGGGACCCCAATCTGATTCTGAATGAGGGTGGGGTTCACGCAAGCCTTCCCCAAGGTCAGCCAACTTTAAAGCAGGTGGTTTGGCTTCATTTTAATATATCTAAAGATGCATTGTAAATTATACATTTAGTTAGTAAGTTTTACAAATTATTTTTAAACAAAATTTATACATTTTTATAAATGTTAACATTTAAATTATAATTTACAACACAATTTAATTTAGAATATGCCTAGGGCATTTTTTAAAAGAGAGATATTATGTTAGTAATTTTCTTTGTCTTAGTTATTGACTCAAAGTCCTACATCCCAAATTTCTGGCATTCTGTTTTTTAAATATCATATTAGCTTACCTGTTTCTGTTTGTCTTAAATCTAACAGCTCTTTACTACCTTACTCCCAGTTGCTTCAATATCATCTTGTCATTCTCCCAGGTGCTTTCTTCATGATAGGGTTCCTTCTTTTCTGACACCTCTGCATCAATCATTAACTTGTATGTTTTTCATCTGTGAGAAGTGATAACTCCAACCTACTTCAGTTTAAGATAAAAAAATACATTTTTGCTATACAGAGCAAAATCAGATATTAATATATTTAAAAAGGTTCAGTAAACTATGGCATAAGGGCCAAATATAACCTTCTAATTTTTATGATCCACAAACTGCATTGTTTTACATGTTTAAGTAAAATAAAACTATTTTAAAAAGTAAAATACACATATTCTTATCTTACTGGTTTGCAAAACCAGGCAGCTTTGGCCTGTAAGCTATAGTTTTCCAACTCAGAATATAAAGAATTTTTTCTTAATGAAAAAAATCTCTTTTATTATCACTTTTTTGGTACCTAGGTGGCACAATGGATAGAATGCTGGAATCGGAGTAAGGAAGATTCATATTCCTGAGTTTAAATCTTGCTTCAAATAGTTACTAGTTGTGTTACTCTGAGCAACTTAATTGTTTTTGCTTCAGTTTCCCCATTAGTAAAATGAACTAGAGAAGGAAATGGAAAACTACTCCAGGATCTTTGCCAAGAAAATTCCTGATAGGATGTTATGGATAAAAAGGGGGTACACTAAAGTTAGAGGGTGCTCTCCTTCCCTTGCTGAGTGACAGAGGGGTAAAAGGTGATTGAGGTGATAGTAGAGGAATGAAATGGGTGGCTGAGTTTAGGGAGGAAGGGACAAGGTGGTATTAGGATGGTAAGGGAACAGGGTGAGGTGTTCAGGAGAGGCAGCTAACACAGACTGGATACCCAAGCTAGAGACAGAGGATATTGGGGGTAATACGCTGAACCCTTCCAGCCAGAAAGGTGCTTTTACAGACACAAGGAATAGGGCCAGTCAGAAGTAGTTTGAATCCGACTTGAGGGCTTTCTTGTCAATTTCTCAAGTCTTCAAAGGAGGAATCACAAGACTCCTCCCTATCAATGAAACTGAAGGGATTCAGGAGGAAGCATTGGGCAACCACTTCCTCCCAAGATGGATACCTCCAGTTTCCCTCAAGAAATTAAGAGAATTATTCCTTCCCCTTCAACCCTTGCCTGATTCTTCAACACAATGATTCTCCAGAGGGTTTGATTTAGGTAACAAAGAGATTTATTAATGTCCAGAGTTGGTAAAGAAGGAGAGAGGGGTTTGGGGTTTCTGACAGCTGCTAGGGAGAAACTCAAGATGGGGGAGGGTCACAGGAATGGGTTTGACTGAGAGAGAATCTCCTCTTGGCCAGGGAAGATTTGGCTAATGTTTAAAGTAGAGGGAATAGTAAAGGGATGGTTTGAATTCAAGGATGTCCTCCTTACCTATTGGGAAACTAAATCCACAAAGTCTATTTACTAAAAACCCAAAAGCCACGCAGCCTCCCAGAGTCCCAGGAAAACAGGCAGGGAAACAGGGAAATAATATGGAGAAGGTTAGGGAGAGGTCCAGAGAAATTGGCTAGGTTCAAACTGTCCAGAGACAAAGCACAAACCAAAAACAAAATCGAAAGTCAAAGGAGAGCTCTAGTTTGTCCTTCCACTCTCTTCAAGCCTCAAGGACCAACTGACTTCTCTCAGAATTCTTTTTTCTCTTTTCTTTTTTTTTTCAAACCAAACTGAAACAGCTTGTATTTAGAAATCTAAATATTAGAATAGGGAAGGGAAATTATGTCTAAGACAGAAGGATAAAGGATCACAGTAATTTAAAAGGATACCAAAATTGGCTTCCTGCACAAATTTTTTGGTCTTAAAAATATAAAATAAAATCTTGCTTTCCAGTTTTCAAGGTGGGTTTTGGCCGCTGGAGACTTAGTGAAGCAAAAACCTAAAACCTGAAGTTGTTTCCAAAGTTACTGAATGGCATCATTAGGAAAATTACTAAATATGTTTTCCTCCATTTTTTTGTGGGAAAAAAATTACAATAATACCTTGGGAGCAGTGTAGAAGTAGGTATTATTTTTAAATAGTAACAATGAAGTGTACATAAAAAGAAACTGGTTTGTTTTCTTTTTTTAGCTTATTGCTGTGATCTTCAAAAAAATACAAAATAAAATTAAATTAAAAACTGGAAGACCAAGTATAAGCAGTCAGTCAGGCTGGTGTTTGCTTCAGTGTCCAGCACTATCATCAAATCTAGCATAAAAGCAAGGAAAGGTCCATAGATCTTAATTATCTTCAGTTATGTGCCAATGCATCTTAGAAGCTCTTGCTTCTTTGAGAGATACCTTTCCCAATGTTTGTGATTCAGCTCCAAAAAGTCATCTAATTTTGCTATTTCATTGAGGTATTGGGTTAACTTTTAAAAGTTCTTTATCTTTATCTCTATTTAGATGAGCTTTCATAAAAGGCCTTATCTTTAATCCATTCTGTGGGTTCATAAGAAAATTTCTTCCAATATCATCAAACATAATGGTATTTTTTTTGCTGTAAAATTCTGAAAAATTTCCCAGAGGTTTTACATCTATTAGGCCTCTTCTTGGGGTATGCACTGTTACTATAGCAGCACTGTCCAACATGAAGGTGATCTTATAGTTTGTATTTGTACTTACTCCCAGTTCCTTCATTTTAGCTTCAATCCACTTCATATTTGTAGCAGACCAAATAACTATGTCATAATCTTTATATGCAGATGTTAAGAATTCATGAAGATATGGCCGCATTAATTCTACCCCAGTTTCTGCACAGGACCTATGATCAAACAATGTATAATCAACATCTAGTACCAAAAGTTTTTTTCCTTCCTTAGGAGGATTCGAAATTTCCACTTTGTAATCTTTAACTCTTCTAGAAATTTTTAGCAGGTTTTCTTCCCTATTTTCTACTTCAACTACTTCCTCTTCAATATCAAAATCATTGACAACATCATCATTGTCAGGTGGTGGGCCTAAGACATCTTCCAAGCTCTCCTCTCGAGTTCCCATCATCATGATTTTAGTATTTGGTTTCAGTTTGAGAGCTCCAAGCTTAACGTCATTTTCTGCAGGTTTGCCTTTAACCTTTAGACCAGGGATTGGCAACATTTTTGGCCACGAGAGCCATAAACGCCACATTTTTTAAAATATAATTTCATGAGAACCCTACAGTGCTCACAGTGCCGCTCCTGTAACTTCGCCTGAGAAAAAATTGACTTCATGGCTCCTGCAGAAAGAGCCATATCCGGCCCTCAAAAGAGCCAGATATGGCTCCAGAACCATACGTTGCCCTCCCCTGTTTTAGACCAAGCAACTTTTGGCCTTCTGGTAGCACTCCTGTAAGTGTCTTGAGGGACTTCTTGAGGTCTAGCACTGTATCTTCTTTGGAAAGTGTAGTTATTGAATATTCCCATCCACCCCATTTTATTATGAGAGAGAGAGAGAGAGAGAGAGAGAGAGAGAGAGAGAGAGAGAGAGAGAGAGAGAGAGGGTAAATGATAAGGGATAGGGAAAATGCGTGGAT
>NC_058132.1:536360338-536378033 GCF_016433145.1 Gracilinanus agilis
AGAGAGAGAGAGAGAGAGAGAGAGAGAGAGAGAGAGAGAGAGAGAGAGAGAGAGAGAGAGAGACATCCCTGAGGCACACGACCAAGCAGTTTAATGTCAAAAGACCTCAGGAGGCTGGAGGGAGTTACCAGGAATAGGACTGGAGGGGGTGACAGGGGTCTGGAATTGGGAGACTGATATGAAGTGAGGGAGAAAGCAAGACTTCAGCAGAGGCTTTGAAGCAGGAAGGATGGGGAAACAAGTTGCCTGTGAGGGGAGCCCTGAGGATGGCATGGGCCCTGAAGCAAGAAGGCTGGCAGGGGAGCCACCCCGGCACCTCCAGACCCCCTCACCAATACTCAGGTCCCCTTATGCTCCCCTCCCATCCAGGTTATCTCCACAGGGAGCCCGTGGAACAGCCCCAGCTTTGGTCCTCCAGCCAGGGTCCCCACACCACAGGCCCCGAGGACCCACAGGAGAGGAGACCTGAATCTCATAGGGAAAGGAGAGAGGATGGCCAGCTCCCCACAAAGGTTTCCACTGGTTTCCATCAGTTCCTTTTGGGGCAGCATGGCGCATCCCAATCCCTCACCTGGAGCAGAGTCCCAACTGTTCTCTCGGAATTCTAAGGCTTCTAACTGTCAGAAGTTTTCAGTTGGCTCCCTGCAAGAGCAAAAGCCTCTCTTGCATCTTTTGCATTACAAGGGACATATAGAGTTGAACATGAGTGAACATGAACAAACAAATTATCACTTTTCCTTCTTTCCCTACAAACTTGAGGAAAATGTTTGAATAAAAACAACAATAAAAGCATGTAAGAAGGACAGTACAAGTAGCATTCTGTGCATATGCCTTTGTGTATATCACCAGACACATAAACACAGACATTCAGAGTATGTGCATACACAAACACACACACACACATACATACATACATACATTTATATTGATGTGATGGATTGAAAGGACAAGATGGGTGAGAGTGGGGATTTTGAAAATAATAAAACGGAGATGATATAGAAGCAGTATTATATTTATATACTATATACAACATGGAAAGGAAGAGGCAATTGATCATAAAACATTATAATTTTGTCAATGAGTCAAAAAATAGATCTATGAAAGCTCACATCTGCTAGACTTCTTTGTTTATCAAAGTAGATGAGCTAATACTTCTTTGACTTGATTAATGATAGTATTATGAACTAAAAGGTAGAAGATCCAACAAGGGGAAATTTTATATTCAATTTGATTCCTACAAATATGAAGGAATTAATGTGTCGTTAGAAACAATAGGAACCTTGGGATTAAACAAAAAATATTTCTTAGAAAATATGATAGTTAAGCACAAAACTAGGCATTTTCTGACATACATGAGATTTTGAAAAGGAAAGAAAAGCAATCAAGTTCAGAGAAAGAACAGAGAATTTAAGTATAACAGCAGTGGGAAGTTCTCAGGAATACACATCTTCTAGAAAATATAAAATACTTGAAAATGTACTTGGTAAGATAAAAACAGGAATTATACAAACATTTTCACACAATTAAAGTTAGATCTAAACAACTGAAAAAAATTAATTGTTCATGGATAAGACAAGCTAATATAAAAAATGATAACCTATCTTATTCAGTGCCATACCATTTCAAATTACCAAAAACTACTTTATAGAAGTAGAAAAAACAATTTAAAAAACTTCATCTAGAAGAACAAAAGATCAAGAATATCAAGGGAAATAATGGGGAAAAAATGTGAAGGATGGTGGCCTACCCGTAACAGATCTTAAATTCTACTTTAAAGCAGTAATCATCAAAACAATTTTGTACTGACTAAGAAATAGAAGGGTGGATTAATGGAATAGATTAGGGGTAAATAACCTCAGCAACTAGTGTTTTATAATCCCAAAGATCCTAGCTTTGGGGATGAGAACTCACTATTTGATAAAAACTGCTGGGAAAATTGGGAAAAGGGAAGGCAAAAATTAAGGTTTAGATCAATATTTCACACTCTATATACCAAGATAAAGTCAAAATGAGCATATGATTTAAACATAAGGTGTGACATTATAAGTAAATTAGAGGAATATAGAACAGTTTACCTGTCAGATCTATGGAGACGGGGAGAACTTTTGACCAAACAAGAGATAGAGACCATGACAAGATGTAAAATGAATAATTTTGATTATATTAAATTAAACTTTTTTGTACAAACAAAAGAATGCAACCAAGATGAGAAGGGAAACCGCAAACTGGGGAAAATATTACAAATTTACTTGATGAAGCTCTCATTTATCAAATATATAAAGAACTAAGTCGAATTTGTAAGAATCTAAGTGATTTCCCAATTGATAAATGGTCAAAAGATATGAACAGGCTATTTTTCAGATGAAATTAACACTCTCAATAATCAAATTAAGCAAATCAAAATGACTCTGAGGTACTACCAGCAAAGAAACACTCTGCTCCCTGAGGTCAGAGATGAGCTAATAAAAAGCAATGCTAACAAAAAGCTATACTTCCCTGACTCCCTTAAACCCCAAAAGCAATGGAAAAAGGAATAAAAATAAATCCTTACAAGTATGTTTGGTTAAATGGAAGAGGAATGCTTAGAAAGCAGTTTTTGGGGAAATGAATATTATGTGTTTTTTAGAATATTATAAGCCTAAGGATGCATCAACATTCATATATGGCAGCTAATGAGATCATAGACCGCATAGAAAGAAATAGTGTCAAGGAATTGGCATTGAAAGACTCCCAACACATACATTTATATTGTTGTCTTCAGTTTGGTTTGCTATATTTTAGTAAGTACATTGATGAACTGGAGAGAATTCAAAGGAGGGCAACTCAAAAATGTTGTGATTCTATAACTATAAAATGTTTCCCATTTTCCCATAGATATATTCTCACTTAGGTCTATCTTCTGGAAAATTATTTCATCTATTAATTGTATTTAAGTTATTTGGATCTGATGAAGGTTTAATGTTTTTCTGTTTCAAAGGAATACTGAATGAATTGCTGCTGTGAGATTTCAGGTATTATAATAAACCTGTGAGCAAATGTTGAAGGCTAGAGAAAAAAATCACCCTGTTCTTTTAAACTATGAGACTTTATGCTTTATGAGACATTTTCCTTTGGAGAAGCCCAGACTAACTCATACTGGTCTTTATCCCGCAGAGAAAGGAAACAAAAACTACTTATAAGCCCTAAACTTAATGTCTTGTGTTAATATCTTTAGTTCTACCTCACAGAGTCATTAAATGACTAAAATGCATCACATATGAAACTCTATATTGTTCTATATTTGTCATTAACCTCAAAAATATATGTAAGCACAAGAATACTGGGGATAGAATATGCCTTCACTCTTGGGTAGACTGCAAGACTATAAACTGTCTCATAACAAACTGACATAAATATTGACTTTCTTCAGCACTATATTTGAATATGGTTTTGCTCTTCCCTTAGAGTGGAAAATGAAATGAGAACATGGAGGTGATACTTATACCATTCTGCACAGAAATGGGAGTAGCTTGTTTTACTTGCCTTGTGTTCATCAGATAATACAAATAAGTTGAAAAAAAGAACTGAAAAATATGCATTATCCCCTTTATATTGTTTCTTCTTCCAATTCTTCTTACTTTATGTATCTTCAGTTCTTTCTCAGAAGGAAGTCAATTGTTTTGTGGCTGGTGTCTAAGTTAAACACTCCTAAATTCTTCCATTGATGCCTTCCTTATAGTGTAAATGGAGTTGTTGTTTTTCTAGATTCCATATCCATACAATTTTTAATAAACATTTTCTGAAATTTTTTTATCTATGTTCTCTTCCTCCCTTCTACCTCTCCTCCCTTCCCCCAACAGCAGGTAATATTATATAGACGGTATATACGCTAAACTACAATTTATATTTCCATGTTCATCATAATATGAAAGAAGATACATATCACTTACCCAAGGGAAAAATTCATGTAGGAAATAAAATGCGGAATGGCATTCCTCAGTCTTCATTCAGACCTCTGGATATACTTATTTTACTTTACATTATTTCATATAAGTCTTTCCAGGTTTTTTGTGGTCATCTTGTTAGTTGTTCCTTGCTGCACAATAGTATTTCATTACAAACATATACCAAAACTTGTTCAAGTCAATCCTCCAGAAGAGATTGTCTTGTTTTTGTTGAAAGTTAAGTTAGTGAAGTCTGGTAGGTCCTACTTTGTTGAAAGAGACTTTTCTCCATTTTGGTCACAAAAGACTTAATAAGTCTTAGAGGGATGACTAATTAATCTATGCAGATGAAATTACAGATCCTTGAAGCATCAAAATAAGTTCAGGGTAAACATATACTTTCAGATTCCTTTTTATCTGGACCAACATGGGATATCCCTCTGTCTTTCCTAAATTGTAGATATTAGGACAGAGATCTCTAAAATTCTCATTATGGACATTTTAAATTAATTATTCAAAAATATAAACCTAAGTTGTAAACATTTGTTGTCAATATGAGTATCTTGTTATCTTGAATTTTCCCTATTGTAAGTCTTGGAATCCATCCATGGAATTCTCTACTGCTTGGTTCTGACAGCAGCTTTTAAATATATCTAAAATAACGTGTTCTTAATATTTATTAAAACTTTATCCAAGTACATTTAGAGTGATTTTCAATTTTTCCTAGGGATCCTTAATTTGTTTTGTGATTCTCCTGTGGTAAATTGAATGACTTTTCAAAAAGCCCTTAAAATGAATACTAATAAAAAAAAGAACTTACATGTGATGAGTATAATGACAGTTTAGGTCCACAGTATTGACTGAAAGAAAGATGAATAAAAAATCATAAAATCTGAATTCCTAAGCAAAAACACAAAATGCAAATTGATCATTAGGAAACTGATAGAAAATTGCAAACATTTTTTCCTTTAACCTTAATCTTCAGTTTAATGATGCTAAAGAAATAGTGTGAGGACTTTGCTCTCATTTAGAGGTGTGATTTCAGTATTTTTTTAAGATTGCTTAATTAATCCATTAATCTATTTTATATGCTAGGGTGTTCTGTACTACTGTGAGTTATGTAGCTCACTTTCACAGCTCTTTTAACTGCCTTCCATGTGAGGTGATCGAATGGTTATTCATGCACTTGAATTAGTCATTAATCCCTATATAGCTTTGCTAATTTTTATTACTTCTATGACCTTTTCATATTAGCATTCTTTCTATACCTGATCTGTGATAATAATTCATCTATAATTAACTGTTTTTCTAAAAAACAGGTTATACTAGAATTCTGATTTCCTAATTTGTTTCTGTGTTCTTTTTTCTTTAAGAATTACATAAATAATAAGACACAAATCAGAATGGTTTCATCTTCCATCCAACTAATTCCGTTGTCTTTTCAATCATTACTTAAATTTGAAATGAAATGCTGCTTCTATGATAATTTAATCCATTAAAATATTAAGAATACTTGTATTTCCTAAGAGTAATTTTAAAACAATAGAATGAATTTAGTCATGTGACTTTCAATATTCAAGTTAATGAAAGTTATACACTAATCTTTCTTTTGTGAATGTAATTTTTGGAATACAAAAACTCTTTTGAAAACCAGACTGTGAATTTGTGGCTTTCTTTGGAAATTTTCCTCTACATTCATTTGATGAACCTTTTAGAAAAAAAAAAAAAAACAACAGTTACTGAATCATATAAACTAAAAATTCAAAAGAAAATAAAGGTAATTGTAATTTTGAGTAATTTTATAATGCATTTAGTATGTGAAAATAAATGTGTAGTTTTAGAGATAACAATATCCTCAAATAATCTCAATTTAGGCATTGAAATGTCCAAATACAGCAAAGTTACATGTAACAAAAATGAATTATAGAATGTTCAACATGAGATATTAAGTAGAAAAGTTAATAGACATTTTATGCTAAATAGAAAAATGTATCTTTAGGATCAGAAGCAATCTACCTAAAGAAATGTTCTATTTTAATGGGTTCTGGCTTTAAAATTATTTCCAACCACTCTTCTTTATTTAGTAGCTCAGCATTTTTCATAACCCCTGCAGTCAGTGAGTGATGACCCATGCAACTGTAATTAAACCTTTCAAATAGAATAAGGACTGCTGACATTCTCAAAAGGAGAATCAAAAAATAGTACTCTGATGATTTAAAACTTTGAATAGAAAATTTTGAAAGAGACAGTATCTCCTAGGCTTTTTAAATTTTCAATTCAATCTTGACAGATACAGTTAGGATGAACAAAGAAAAATCATATTCTCAGTCAAAGATAATCTTTCATATTAACATGTTGAGGCTTTTGAATCCATCCTGGGGATTACTACTGTGAGATGGGTAATGTGAGTCAAACATTTTTAATAAATATCCATTGTTTCAGGGCACTCCAATAGCAACTATTAGAGACATGTGCAATTTTCTCTTTAACTCTTCCCTGATGGTCTATTTCTCTGTTCTTCACAACTTCACTTTCTACTATCTCCTTTAGCTTCTCAGTTTAACCACCTTGCCATCATAAAGCAATTGTCTGCCAAATTCTACTACGCTTCAATTCTCATGGTCATATAAATGATACTGAGATGGAGCGGCAGAATACATAAAAATCTGTACCCAATATCAAGAATACCTGAGTTCATTTCCTATCTTTCATCCATATTTCATGTGACCTTATAAGTCAGTCATTATTACTATCACTCTCCTAGTTAATTCTTTCTAACTATATATTTCAGTACAGTTGCCCATCTTCATTGTTACTGAAAATCTCTCAAGCAGTTTCTATTTCAATAAATCCTAAACAGAAGTGCCACATTTTCCTACATTTGGGAATTTAATCAGAAATTCCATTTCTTACTAACTAACAAGAGAAACCCTCCAGCCAAAACCTAAACATTTCTTACTGGCCCTAGTTTCCTCCCTGTTTTCTCTGTTTCAAGCCTCTGAGAATAAGCCTGTTTGAGCTGCCCTCTCCGACATACCCCATTTCCTTTATCTCCTATATAACTTCCCTTACCTTCATTCCTCCTCCAATCACCTTAAAATCACCTAATATTCCCCTTTATCCTTCCTCACACCCAAATTGCCTTTGAGACCCACTCAGATTACCTTATTTATTTCTTGATAACACTACCTGGAGTGACAGAACCTAAAGACACCCAGCTAGCCAGAGCTTCTAGCTACTTGCTATAAAATCAGCTAAGTAAGGCTAGAGCCTGACCTCATATCTCCTTGAGTCTGAAATTTCAGGAAGGGGGCCAACTTTATATCCCCTCAATCATTTTATAGTATTCATTAGCTTCCATTCCAGAGCCTCTCTGATTGAAGGACTCAGACCTTAATAAGGACAAGAGACCAGACTTTCATACTTGTGCCATGAAACAAATGTACTCTTTCCCATATGGGTCTACCAAACTGAGGAACTAGTATCGATCCTACCTGCTCTTAGCAAAGACAAAATATTTTTAAAAAGAAGGAGGAACTCTACTTATGTCCTCAGAGAGGGACAACGTGAGCTTCAGGCCCCCAAAAAACTGTTTGAATTTTCAAATCAAAAGACTATTTGGGGAGCCAAAAGGGGGTAGAGATTTATATTAACTTTCCACATTGCCCCCTCTGATTCATTGAGAGACACATTAGTCTCCTCAATAAATCATTGCATTTATGATATCCAGGTATTTCATGAACTTTTCAACAGGATACATGAAGACCTAAGGGTATTGTACATTTCATGGAGGATCTAACTATATCTGGGTGTTTCATATTAGAAAATGATTGATAGTTGCATTGACAAGGAGTCATTAGGGGGCATTCTCCTTTTTGGTCCAAGAATTTTAAAATCAACATAAAATATACCAGTGCATCAGGAAGGCAAAACAGGATGGGTGACCCAATACCCACAGTTCATTTTGTTATATCCAAGGTATCACTCAGAGTCTCTTGCTGTAGAGTTTGATCTCTGTAGAATTTCTATTGCTGTTCTCCTCTCTGGCCATCTGGAATCATGCTGCTCCTTACATTATTTCCTCTGACAGATTTGCTTTTTCCAGACCTTCCAGGTCACTGGCAATATCTTTTCCTGAAATTACTTTAAAAAAGATCTTAATACAAAGAATCTCTGAATCTTAGGATAGCTTCTCATTCCTCTTTCAGGAAGATGAGATACTCTTAAGTTTCTAACCCTATCCATAAGCACATATACGACAACACATTTTAAAAATGGGGACTCATATGTCTGAACTAGAGGGTAACATGGAAAAATATTCCCAAATGGTATATATTCTTTTACAATAATAAACTTGGTATGGGATGTATATATAGCTAGGCCAATTATTTAGCAATTGATTATATGTCATCCAAGTAAAATATAAGTAACTTTTCCCACCAAAGCTTAGGCTAGGCTTGAAAAGCCATTGTGGGAAGCTCATGGCTCTCTTGGCTACCTGGTCTTGCTCTATCAGACATTCTCTGAGTCATCTCTTGTAAACAGCAGCAGGGAGAAGAATGTGCTGGGCTACAATCTGGGACCTGATCTATTTTAAATTAGAAAGGCTAGAAACCTTATGTCTCTCTCTTTCTTTCTCTTTACTAATAAATACATATAAATTTAGCATAAAATCTTCAAGATTAATTTTTATTTATAACAATTTGGTGACCATAAAATTGGAGATGCTCCTTCTCTATGACTTTTTCTGTTTTTTACCCCTTTCTTCCTCTTCTTCTCAGTTTTACACACAAAAGTAGCTTACTAGAAAATATAATTTTTTAAAGTTCTGAATTCCTGAAACAGTACAATAGCCACACTGGGGATTGGTGTGGTGAGACCCCAATCCTTGTACTCTTTTAAATTAGATTGTTAGGCTATGGGGTGTATAAATGGAGATTTTGAACCTTGGACTTCATCCCCCATAAATCCTTAGTTTTCCCAAATTTCTCTTTAATCTCTCCTGCATCTCCACGTTTGCGTGGTCACATTATTGTTTTATATTTAGCTGTAACTCCTCTCTCTTTCTCTTATGTTCCTGGGAACGGGCTGTTTAGTAACCTTTTTAGTTAGATCTCTGTTATTTTATTATTAATAAAATATTCATAAACACAATATTTAGTATTTTGCATATTAATTTTAAAATCCACAGGGAGGTAGGAAAGTGGAAGGCTTTTAGCTCAACCCAGAGAGTGAGGGATCAGTGTGCTATGAGTGGAGAGATGATGATTTTCCTTTTTATTTACATTTTCACTTTAAAATTACCCAGTGCTTATGATGGTTCATGGAGACTATGTGATAGCTTGAGAATGATGTTTAAAGTAGATTTTTTAAAAACTGAGCTTTTAAGGAACAAATCTAAAAGTAAGTTTTAAAGCATAAACTCTAGAGAGTGAGTCCTACAGTAACAATGGAAAACCTGTTTTTTTCCTCCCCTTTTTCTCCTTTTTAGAAATTTCTAAGTTTAGACATTGGGAAATTTTACAGGAACCCCTCCAGAAATTCCAAAATTGATCCCAAAAGGAAGTCCTCTTCATAAGGGTCAGATTTCATTGGGAGATGAAGGTGTGCCTGTTCATGAAGAGAAAGGAAGCAAATTATTTATTTAAATCTTGGTCAAAACATGTTTTCTCATAGACTAGAAACAATTCATTTGAGTATAAGGCATTAAAAGATTTAAAAGTTAAAAGAGTTAAAAGGAGAAAATGAGCCCAAAGAACTCTTTTACTGGTATGTTTGGGGTTTTTAGCTTGAATATTCTATTAAACCAGGGTCTGATTCTGAACGTCACTGCTTCCCAAAACTTTCAGTTAAGCCTCCTTAATCTTCTGTTCTCTGTCTAGACCAGCGATGGGCTAGATGCCTGCTTTATTTCTTTCTGAAGACCTGGCCCTCTCCAAGGTGTTACATCTTTTGATTCTCCTCCTTCTTCTCCTCCCTCCCTGAACATACCCCTTTCTTCTGCCCCTGACTCCACTCCTGCCAAGGTCTGAGTCTTGTCTCCTCCCCATCCTCCTGTTTCCCCTCCTCTTCCTCCTCCTTCTGCTCCTTCCCTCTACACATTTTATCCTCCCTTGGCCCCTCCCCTTCCTGTTCACTCTCCTCTTCTTCCTGTTCCTCCCCTTTCTCCTCGTCCTCTTCCGCCTTTTCTCTTTCCTTTTCCCTTTCCGCATTCTCCTCCTTTTCTCCTTCCCCTCTTTTTACTCTTTCCCTTCCTCCTATTCCCCCCACTTCATGAGTCTTCTGTTCCATCTCTATTCAGACTCCAGGCGTGGAAGTAGAAGCTAATGAAGCCCCAAGTAAAGGCTTGACTTTGGTACAAGTAAGGCAAAACCTAAAAAAGATAATAATCCCTAAATTACAAAGGTCTATTTGGTCACAATCACTAAAAGATTGGTACTCTATAGCCAGAAGAGATTTCACTATGTGTCATCAGATATCACATGGATTTTTCTTGCTAGTTTCTGAGTTTCATTCATAATTCTTTGGAGCTCAGGGACATGTGTAAAAAATTCCCCCTGACTTATTTATGTAAAAAAGAAAATTGATTAAAAAGAACTCTTTTTTATTCCCTGAAATTGCTATAAGCATATCCAGAGCTAAACACTTTTATATGACTATTTTTGGCAAGATGTCAGTCACTTCCTGGAGAAACTTTAGCTTTAGAAGTTTGGGAAATGGCTTAGGTGATATCCTAACCCAATTTCTCAACCTTAGCAAAGTTGTTCCTAATGTTTATTATTACCATCACTGGAAAAGTTGGTACAGCAGCCCAAGATATTCTCTGTGTGCAGAGGAAATGGTCACTAAATTATGCTTAGATCTTTTACTCCATATGCCACCAAGTTCCCAAATTTTTGCCTGGCCATTTAACTGAACATGCACCAGCAAAGAATGCCCCAGACCACCTGTGGTAAGGAGTTACAGATGTATAATTACCCTGGGGTCACCAAAACCGGCAGGAAATCTGTCCTTGTCTGTGATGAGGCAGTAACCATGGCAAAGGATATTTATTTATGTCTATTTGTTATCCTAATGAGGCACATCTTAGCACATAAAAATGTCATTATAGAAAATGGAATAGGGAGGTTACACTTCACATTGTCTTGTCTATATCTGTTACTCAATAGTTCCTTATCTCTCTTAACACACAATCCAGAGCAGTAAACAGTCAGTGAATAGGAGAAGGGAAATCCAATATCTGAAAGTTATCTTGTCGGGCATGTTAAAATCAACTGAGATCTGTGAGTCTGTCAGTCTCTCAAATACTAGTGATAGTGCTTTTACTCTACCCATTACTATTGAGGTGGCATATAACAAAAGCTAAAATGGTAAATATATGTATTTGTCCCTACATCACCTTCATAAGGATCAAGTTCTGGCAAAGTCTCATTCATATGGACTGGAATTTTTGCCCATTATAAAGCAGACCTCTGAGGGAGGTGGTGCCAGGCTCAGCTTCCATAAGGTCCAAAGTCTTTGTCTTGGAGTAGTTAGAGTGTGTCGTATTTGGCTATGTACCTTAATAATAGCACTATGCTAAGTCTAGTAATTAGAAAAAGAACAAAAGAGGAAAATACAATACAGGATAATGTTGAGAACAAGACAATACCAAAACAAGGTAGCATTTTAAAAGGAATGAATGAAATTACACTACTTATAAATCTCTAATCACAAAAGGTGATTAGATTCTTTATTTTCTAGAATAAAAAAAAGCCAACCTCCCCAAACAATTATAGACAATGATAACTACAGGATATGATTAATAAATGTCAATAGATGGAAATGGTTGGACGTGAGAATATGTGCACATGAATTTCACAATCTTTCCCCCCAATTTTGATGACAGTCAGAATAGTTAGTAACACTTGGAAGGGCCTTCCCAAGCAAGTTAAGCACCACTACTTCACTGAATGTTTTTTATATACACCTTGTTTTCTAGGTGTAGATCATGGAGTGAGTAATCTAAGATCCTGCCTCAAGAGTTATGAAATTAATTTAATTTGATTTGTAATTCCTGTATGTAGGAAGCAATAGAGGTCCTAGTAATGATGTATATACTGAAGAAATTGAATAGGGGGATGTCCAAAAGAACATTTCAAGTGGTGAGACATATATAACTCCTCTAATTCTCTTGTGCAGGTAGAATAAGGCTAAGGGGAGAATCACATACCACTTTATTTATTTATTTTTTTAAAAACCTTACCTTCGGTCTTAGAGTCAATACTGTGTATTGGCTCCAAGGCAGAAGAGTGGTAAGGGTAGGCAATGGGGGTTAAGTGACTTGCCCAGGGTCACACAACTGGGAAATGTCTGAGGCCAAATATGAACCTAGGACATCCCATCTCTAGGCCTGGCTTTCAATCCACTGAGCTATCCAGCTGCCCCTTACAGATCACTTTATTTTTTATTTTTTTTAAACCCTTAATTTCTATGTATTGACTCCTTGGTGGAAGAGTGGTAAGTGTGGGCAATGGGGGTCAAGTGACTTGCCCAGGGTCACACAATTGGGAAGTGTCTGAAGCCGGATTTGAACCTAGGACCTCCCGTCTCTAGGTTTGACTCTCAATCCACAGAGCTACCCAGCTTCCCTCCCTAGAGATCACTTTAAATGATTCTTACTGCATGGTTTTACCAGTGATGGTAGCTCTTAATCCATGCATTTAAATTAGCCTGAGCTCCAGGGATGGTAGGGTGTATTTGTACACTTTGGGGGCAATCCTGAAAGGGGAAAAAAACAAAAAAAAACAAAAACAAAAACAAAAAAACAACCTGGGGGGGGGAAGAAACAATAGAATCAATAAAACGAGTATTCTAATCTGAATCAAAGCATGTGGTATGCTAAATTGGGGAATAATCTCCCTCAATAGCATTTTAACAACAAAAGGTATTGTGCTACAAGTACCAGGGAAGGCTTCTGTTTACCTAGTGAGCTGAAACAAACTTCATAATGTCCAGGTTCAGGCATTCTGATGAAATCAATTTGCAAATGTTCAAAAGGTTTATAAGCCAGGGGTGACCTACCATAAGCCTGGGCATGGAAAGCATGCTGATAATATGTCTAGCATATAGAGAAAAAGCCACAAACATGGGTGGATATTGTTATCAAGAAGTAAATAAGGTAATCTGAATGGGTCAGCAAAGGCAATTTGGGTGTGAGGAAGGATAAAGGGGATATTAGGTGATTATATGGTGATTGGAGGAGGAAAGAAGGTACAGGAAAGTATGTAAGAGATAAAGGAAATGGGGTATGTAGGAAAGGGCAGCTCAAACAGATTTATTCCCAGAGGCTTGAAGCAGAGAATACAGGGAGGAAACTAAGGCCACTAAGAGATGTTTAGGTTTGGCTGGAGGGTTTCTCTTGTTAGTTTCTAAAGTCTCTTGAGGGAGGAGTTGAGAGGGCCCCTCCCTGCCAGTAAAACTGATGACTGAAGGAAGTCTAGGGTGGGTACTTCCTGCCAAGATGGATGCCCCCAGCTCCCCTCAAGGAAATACAAGAAAAATGATTCCTTCTCCTTGAGCCCTTGTCTTAATTTTCGACACAATGGTTCACCAGAGGGTTTGAGTAGGTAACAAGGGGATTTATTAATACCAAGGTTAGTCAGAAGGGGAGGGGGTTCGTGGTTTTCTAACTGCTTCTAGGGAGATGGGTGATAGTGGGGGATGGATTGCAGAGAGTTTTAGACTGAGAGAGTCCAGCTTTCCCAGTCAGGAAGATTTGACTGCCTTTTAAGTAAAGTCTTTATCAAATCATTAAAACTAGGGGTAACTTATTTGAGTATACTCTACATGCCTATAGAAACTAAACCCACAATGTTCAATCACCGAGCCCTCCCTTCCACCAGGACCCAAAGGAAATTCAGGGAAGGGGAGGGATGGAGATGGGAGATCAGAGAGAGGTCCAGAGAAATGAGATAGGTCCAAATTTCCCCAAGACAAAATAAGCACAGGCCAAGGCTGAAGCAATTAGGCCAAAGCCAACAGGTTAAGCCAAAGCAAAAGCCTACAGCCACAGTGAAAGCCAGAAGGCAAAAGCCTCCTCAGTTGGAACTTCACCTCTATTTATAACTTCAAATCCTAACTGACTTTCCAAAGATTCTAAGATGTTTAACTGACTTTCTGTGACCGTTAGAAATTACAGAAGCAAAAAGTTTCTGTTAGCCACCTTGCATTACAATATATTGGTGATACCTGGGGTCAATCAAACTCTCTGAATGGCATCCACAATCCCCTGAGTATCAAAGTGACCACTCCTGTAAACAGTAGGCATATGTAGTAGAAGATTCAGGAAAGTAGGAGCTTGCCTTCTGAAAAACTTCATTAATCTGCTTCTACTTCTCTACTTATTGTTCATTACCGGACAGAAAAATATTGTTCATCATTAAATATATTGAAAAAATAACTTGGGTACTTCTAAGGTTGCAAGCTTAGCTACAGTGTCTTCCTGATGTTTCCCTTAAAGACAGAACCAATCTCTCCTCCATGGGCAGAGCAGTGAAAAATAACCAAGCCTGTGGGTAGTTTGAAAGCAGAAAGGAGTTCTTTAATAATTTTTGCATTTGCAATGGCTTTGCCAGCAGAAATTCTATACCCTGAGCATCACAGTAGCCTGATAAACCCCCAAAACATACCTTGAGTCTGTGTAAACTGTTGCTTTCTTTCCATTAGCTAATTAACTGGCATCTTTCAATGCAATCAGCTCAGCATTGAAGGCAATATTTTTTTCTTGTTGTACTCATTTTTAAATCTTAAACTGATCAAATATTCAGTTCTTTTTTTCCATTCTTTTTTTTAAATTTAGTATATTTTCCATGTGCCATATGTAAGGCTTAATTTAGTAGGAGTTTGGCAAAAATGAGAACTGTTTTATATAACAATTAGCTTAATTTGAAAAGAAGTACAGATAGAAAATAGAAAGGAAGAAAGAGAGATTAATACTCTAATATATTATGACTATGCCTAAATTTCTAATCCTAACTAAAATTTCTAAAACAAACCTACTCTAACTGTCTTCAAGGACAGGTTCTTCTGCCTGGGCAGACCAGGCCTAAACTAACCTACCCTATCTAAATTTGATTCACTAATTACATACCTATACTAATAAATAAAAAGCCACCACCCACAACCTCCTTGAATAAGGTTTTATCCTTCAACTGTCAGCAGTAAAACTCAGACAGACCTATTTCCTGCTCTCTAGAGAATCCTGAGACAAAAGCCCAATTGTCAAGTGATTCCTTCCTTATATATCTTCCTTGTCTCCTAGGTAATGGAATCTCAGCTTTCCCTCACAGACACCTATCAGTTCCTACTCGAACCTACTTTTTAAAGAGACAGAGGGAGATATTAAGAAAATCCCTTTAACACATGGTTACATGATTTATGTTCTTTCTCTCCCCTATTCCCCACTCCCAGAGCTGACAAGCAATTCCACTAGGTTATACATGTATCATTGTTCAAAATCTATTTCCATGTTATTCATATTTGCAGTAAAGTGATCTTTTAAGATTAAAACCCTAATCATATCCTTATCAAACTACGTGATTGAGCATATGTTTTTCTTCTGTGTTTCTACTCTCACAGTTCATTATTTGGATGTGGATAGCTTTCTTTCTCATAAGTTCCCCAGAATTATACTGTTTAATTGTACTGCAGCTAGTGGAGAAATCCATTACATTTGATTGTGCAGAATGTATCTATCAGTCTCTGTGTACAATGTTCTGGTTCTGCTCCTTTCACTCAGTATCAGTTCCTGGAGATCTTTCCAGTTCAAATGGAATTCCTCCAGTTCATAATTCCTTTCAGCACAATTCTATTCCATCACCTTTAGATACTACCATTTGTGCAGCCAATCCCCAATCAAAGGAAACCCTCTCACTTTCTAAATTTTTGCTACCTGTAAGTGTTAAAATTAATGGTTTGGCTACATATATGAAAAGTATAAGTCTTTTATTTATAAAGTAGAGAAATACAAAAAGGTATTATATAGAAAAGACATTAATCTATCTAACCAAATATTGTTCCAGTGCTTGGCTCAGCCAGGACTTGTTAACCTTCAATCAGAATTAAAGTACCTTCAGAAGACAGAAAGGTAAAACTCGCTATCCACTCATCCAAGACAATGACTAGAGCTGAAGGTGACTCCTGAGGCCTACTTTCTTCTTTGAGCTGACCTTCTTGAAGCTGACTTCTTTCTTGGAGTGACCCTCTTCTTGGAGTTCACTCTCTACTGTCCCTGCCTCTTTTCACAAGGGCCAACCACAGCTTCCAAATTGTCTGAGTTTTCACCTTTGGAATCACACCTTTCTGAGTGTGCAAACTCTTACATTTCTGGCTTGGTCTCAACTAGCATCAAGTAATGTGTGAACTTACTTAAGTGGTTTTCAGGTTTCTCCCACCTAGTTCAAGCTTGTGTTGATTCAAAGTTATTGCTAACCAAAGTGTTAACTCCAACTAGGCAAAAAGAACAAAGGATTCCTTTTTCACAAGTGTGAACTCAAAGTGAACCAAGAATTTCCTTTCACACGCCACAAAGAACATGGCTATAAATATTTTTATACAAGTCTTTTTCTTTCTTATCTCTTTGGAGTATAAAACCCAACACTACTATGGCTCGATAAAATGGTAGGCAATATTTTCAAGCCCTTTGCACATAATTCCAAATTGCCCTCTAGAATGGTTGGACTAATTCATGACTCCATGCAGTGTGTTAGTGTCCCAATATTGCTAAATCACTTCCAACATTTATTACTTTCCTTTCCTGCCATATTGACCAGTCTGATACCTTTAAGGTGGAGAGTTGTTTTAATTTGCATTTCTTTAATCAAAAAGGATTTAGAACACTTTTTCATGTGCTTATTGATAGTTTTGATTTAATCATGTGAAAACTGCCTATTCATGTCCCTTGACCATTTATGGATTGGGGAATGGCCTGATTCTTTGTAAATCAGACTTAGTTCCATATATATTTGGGAAATTAAACCTTTGTCAGTTTTGTTATAAAATTTTTTCCCACTATTTTGCTTTTTTTTCTAATTTTGATTGCATTAGTTTTGTTTGTACAAAACCTTTTTAATTTGATATTATCAAAGTCATTCATTTTCCACTTTGTAATGTTCTCTATCTCTTGCTTCGTCTTAAATTCCTTCATTTCCCACAGATCTGACAGATATATTATTCTCTGTTCACCTAATTTATTTATAATTTCCCTCTTTATATTTAAGTCACTTACCCATTTTGAATTTATCTTGTTATGGGGTGTAAGACATTGATCTAAATCTAATTTTCCCCATACTTGTTTCCAATTTTCCCAGCAGTTTTTGTCCCCAAAGCTGGGATCTTTGGGTTTATCTTATACTATCTTGCTGAGGATATTTACCCCAAGTCTATTCCATTATACTCCCTTCTATCTCTTAGCCAGTACCATATTGTTAATATGACCACCACTTTATAGTAGAGTTTAAAATCTCGTACTGCTAGGCCTTCATCCTTCAAATTTTTTTTTTCATTATTTCCCTTGATATTCTTAATCTTTTGTTCTTCCAAATGAACTTTGTTAAAATTTTTTTCAAATTCAGTAAAAAAGTTTCTTAGTAGTTTGATAGGTATGGCACTGAATGAGTAAATTAATTTTTAATTAATTGCATTAATTTAATTAATTATATTATTATTAGTGATATTATTAATAATATAATTATGATTATATAACTATATATAATAATTACATTATTAATTAT
>NC_058132.1:536378315-536391583 GCF_016433145.1 Gracilinanus agilis
AGCAGAAAATTAAAATTAATTTAATTAAAAATAAAAACTGTCATTTTTATTATATTAGCTCATCCTACCAATGAACAATTAATGTTTTCCAATTCTATTGATGTCAAATAAGAATCAAAGCATACCATATTTTGGTTTTGCGTGTGTTCTTACAACAATGCCCAATATGGAATTATGTTTTTTTAAACATTTATTAATATTTGTTTTTAACATGGTTACATGATTCATGCTCCTACTTTCTCCTTCACTCCCCCCACCCATGGCCAACTCACATTTCCACTGGTTTTATCATGTGTCATTGATCAAGACCTATTTCCAAATTGTTGATAGTTGCATTGGTGTGGTAGTTTCGAGTCTAAATCCCCAATCATGTCCACCCCAACCCATGTGTTCAAGCAGTTGTTTTTCTTATATGTTTCCTCTCCTGCAGGCCTTCCTCTGAATGTGGGTAGTGTTCTTTACCATAAATCCCTCAGAATTGTCCTGTGTCATTGCTTTCTGCTGGTACAGAAGTCCATTGCATTCAATTTTACCATAGTATATCAGTCTCTGTGTACACTGTTCTTCTGGCTCTGCCCCTTTCACTCTGCATCAGTTCCTGGAGGTCTTTCCAGTTCACCTGGAATTCCTCCAGTTTATTATTCCTTTGAACACAATAGTATTCTATCACCAGCATATACCACAATTTGTTCAGTCATTCCCCAATTGAAGGGCATACACTACTTTTCCAGTTTTTTGCTAGCACAAAAAGAGCAGCTATGAATATTTTCATACAAGTCTGTTTATTAATGATCTCTTTGGGTACAAACACAGCAATGGTATGGCTGGATCAAAGGGCAGGCATTTTTTATAGCCCTTTGAGCATAGTTCCAAATTGCCATCCAGAATGGTTGGATCAGTTCACAACTCCACCAGCAATGCATTAATGTTCCAATTTGGCCACATCCCGTCCAGCATTCATTACTCTCCCCTTCTTTCATTTTAGCCAATCTGCTAGGTGTGAGGTGATACCTCAGAGTTGTTTTGATTTGCATTTCTCTAATTATTAGAGATTTAGAACACTTTCTCATGTGCTTATTGATATTTTTTATTTCTTTACCTGAAAATTGCCTATTCATGTCTCTTGCCCATTTATCAATTGGGGAATGGCTTGATTTTTTATACAGTTGATTTAACTCCTTGTATATTTGAGTAATTAGACCCTGTCAGAGTTTTTTGTTATAAAGATTTTTTCCCAATTTGTTGGTTCCCTTCTGATTTTGACTACATTGTTTTTGTTTGTACAAAAGCTTTTTAGTTTAATATAATCAAAAACATTTAATTTACATTTTGTAATTTTCTCTAACTCTTGCTTCGTTTTAAAATCTTTCCTTTCCATCTGACAAGTATACTATTCTGTGTTCACTTAACTTATTTATAGTTTCCCTCTTTATATTCAAGTCATTCACCCATTCTGAATTTATCTTGGTGTAGGGTGTGAGATGTTGATCTAAACCTAATCTCTCCCAAATTGTTTTCCAAATTTCCCAGCAGTTTTTGTCAAATAGTGGATTCATGTCCCAAAAGTTGGGCTCTTTGGGTTTATCATACACTGTCTTGCTGATGTCATTTACCTCAAGTCTATTCCACTGATCCTCCCTTCTGTCTCTTAGCCGGTACCATGTTGTTTTTTTTTTTTTTTAAACCCTTGTACTTCGGTGCATTGTCTCATAGGTGGAAGATTGGTAAGGGTGGGCAATGGGGGTCAAGTGACTTGCCCAGGGTCACAAAGCTGGGAAGTGGCTGAGGCTGGGTTTGAACCTAGGACCTCCTGTCTCTAGGTCTGACTCTCACTCCACTGAGCTACCCAGCTGCCCCACCATATTGTTTTGATGATTGCTGCTTTATAGTATAGTTTAATATCTGGTACTGCTAGACCCCCTTCCTTCACATTTTTTTTCATTATTTCCTTTGATATTCTTGATCTTTTGTTATTCCTAATGAAATTTGTTATAGTTTTTTCTAATTCAGTAAAGAAGTTTTTTGGTAGTTTGATAGGTATGGCGCTAAATAGGTAAATTAATTTGGGTAGAATGGTCATTTGTATTATGTTAGCTCATCCTACCAATGAGCAATCAATAGCTTTCCAATTGTTTAGATCCAGTTTTATTTGTTTGGAAAGTGTTTTGTAGTTGTTTTCATATAATTGCCCTGTTTGTTTTGGTAGATGGATTCCTAAGTATTTTGTATTGTCTAGGGTGATTTTAAATCGCATTTCTCTTTCTACCTCTTGCTGCTCTAATGTGTTGGAAATGTATAGAAATGCTGATGATTTATGTGCATTTATCTTGTATCCTGCAACTTTGCTAAAGTTGTTGATTATTTCTACAAGCTTCTTAGTTGATTCTCTAGGATTTTTTAAGTAGACCATCATATCATCTGCAAAGAGTGATAGCTTAGTCTCCTCATTGCCTATTTTGTTACCTTCAATTTCTTTTTCTTCTCTAATTGCTACTGCTAGTGTTTCTAGTACTATGTTGAATAATAGAGGTGATTATGGGCATCCTTGTTTTACTTCTGATCTTATTGGGAAGGCTTCTAATTTATCCCCATTGCATATGATGTTTGTTGATGGTTTTAGGTTACTTTATTAATTCTTAATAATGATCTCCCAACTGTCTTGGGAGATCATTAGCTTCTACTTACCCAATTCTAGTCTTTAAAGACTGGTTTCCAAATAGGACCTTTTGATTTTCCTTTTTGGTTTGGTCTGTCCTTTTTTCATGACTTCCAGCAGTTCAATTCTGCTCTCCAATTTGCTTATTACTTTATGTAATTTCTGTGTATTTCATTGATTTGGGAGATTCTGTCTTTTAAACTGTTATTTTCTTTTTTAATTACTTGCATTTCTATTTCCCACTTTTCTGCCCATTTTTTGTTCTATCTTTCTTATTTGGTTCTTGAACTCCATTTTCAGTTCCTTTAGAGCTTGTGACAAATTTCCATTTTGGGGGTAATGTTTGGATGTGTTTGCTTTTTTGTCACTCTCTGCTGTTGCCTCTGTACTTTGCCCTTTTTTTCCCCATAGAAGTTATCCAGGGCGAAGGCCCTTTTATTTCTTTTGGTACTTGTGGATTACCATTCCTTCATGTTGGTAGTCATTTCTGTTCTGTTTTTTTTTTCTCTGCAGTATCTTGGTTTCTCACTCAGAAGTCTGGGTGAGGTGAGCAGGCAGTCCTTGGTGTAGAGAGCTTTAAAGAGTCTTGCCCTGAGGCTGTTTTTTCAGTCTCTATTTTATCTGTTGGGGTCAGCTTGGTCTGCCTGGCCATCTTGGGTCTTCTCTGTCTGTGTGCCTATGCTCCACACTCTGAGCTCCACGCTCCATGCTCCTCAGCCTCGGGTCCAAAGTTTAGCTGCCCAGGCCCTGTGCTGCCCTCAGGGGTAAGATTATGGTGCCCTCAGCCAGTTCCCGAGAATTTAGAGATTGCCCTGGCCCTTTCTCTGACTCTGGCATTGTAGGTGTTGTGGGGGGGGGGGTTGATCATCTGGTGCTTTGATAGGTGTTATTTTATCCCCTTATAATGTGGAAATGCCCCAAAACTGACTTCCTTGAAGGTGGCACCCTTTGGCAGATCCCCTTCCTCTATCTGATTTTGATTTTTGTCCTTTTGAGACACTTTGTCATGTAATAGGAAGAGTCATGAAATTCCTTCTATTTTACGACCATCTTATACCAGAAGTTCTCTTGTGAAGTGTTCTACAAGTTTCTTTTTTTACCTCATAATTTTTTAGCTTGCTTGTCATTTCTTACGGCATAGTGGTATCCTCACACTAATATAGCACAATTTGTGTATCCGTTTTCAAATTGATGGGAATCCCCTCAATTTCTAGTTCATTGCCATTACAAAAACAGCTACAATAAAACATTTTAGAATATATAGGCTCTTTTCATTTTCACCTGATTTTCTTGGGAAACATACTGGGGAATGGTTTTCAATTTTAGAAATTTGACAAATTTCTCTACATATTTTAGATCTACCTCTATCTAAGAAGTTTCAACAAAGTTGTTCCCCAATTTTTAGCTTACTTTCTAATTTTGACATTTGTTTTTATTTGTACAAAATCTTGTCAATTTAATATGCTCGAATGTCAATTTTACATGTCAAAACCTCTTTATCTCTTATTGACTCAAATTCCTCTGATAAATCTTCTAGTTAATATGTTACCTTTTCTAATAACTTTTGCTGTCTCTTTTTATGTGTTGATCATGTATCCATTGTGATCTTATCTTAGTGAATGGTATAAGATATTGGTCTATACCTTGTTTCTGCCAAACTGCTTTCTAGTTCTCCCAACAATTTTTACTAAATATTGATTTCTTATCTCAAAGACCAGGATCTATACTTTTGTTAAATACAAGGTAACTATAATCTTTTGCTACTTTTTGTTCTATGTTTTTTCTGTTCCACTGATCTACCTTTCTATTTATTAGATTATGTTAGATACTTTTGGTAACTACTGTTTTATAATACAATTTAAAATCTGGTACTGCTTGACTTCCTTGCTTTGCATTTTTTTCATTAATTCTTTTGGCATTCTTGATCTCTTGTTGTTAGGAATGAATTTTGTTTTTATTTTTTCTAATTCAATAAAATATTTTTGGTAATTTAATTTAAATAGCATTAAATAAATTATTTAGTTCAGGTAATATTTTAATTATTATGTTCTAAATTTTATATAATTATGCTGGTTCTGTCTATCCATGAAGAATTAATATTTCTCCAACTATTGAGTTCTGTAAGTAGGAAATTTGTGCAACGGGCAATGGGACAAAAGAAGCCAGAGAAGGCAATTGCTGACAGTTGAGACCAGAGAGGATTTTGGGAATTTCTTGGAGGAGGAGGAGGAGGAGGACATCCTAGCTGAGATCCAGTCCTGAGGGGTTCCGGAGGATATTTCATTGGAAATTGAAACCCTGATTCCCTGATCAAAGCCATTCCATCCCGTCTCACCCATCAAGACTCAATTTTGGGAGCTATCTCTTAGATTCCTTCTCCCATTATCCAACCCGGTTGAGAGACCTCCTTTCAGTCAAAACTTACAATTACAGAAAAGGATAGAAACAGAAAAGGATAGAAATAAAAACAGAAGGAGAAGGGGTGGGGGAAGAATCTTAGGACTGGGAACCCCAAAGGTTCCCTCCTAAATGACAGACCTCATAGAAATAGAGAAGAGGGCACCCCAAATCCCTCTGCCCTTCACACCATTCCCCAATCCCTGAATTGTGAATCATAAAAGCCATTCATCAGTCAGATAGCATTCCAGATTGCCTGAGACACAACAAGAGAGAGGGGAACCACAGCTTGGTCTGGCTGCCTCCATCTTGAAGCCAGACTGTGAAATTAACTGAACAGCGGGAGGTTTGTGTGAACTCTGTACTAATTCAGAATCGGATTGGGGTACCACATGCCTCCTCTAATAGGGAAGCCTTGCCCCCAACTCCTGTGGGGCAGCAGGACCATCCAGGTCACCCATTTTCGGGGTGACATCCTCTTAAATTCTCCCAGTCTATATTCAGGCTCAGGGGTGTGCTGAGAGACTCACCATAGACTTTCTCAATCTCCCCTCTATAAACATCCATAAATGGCCGTATTTGTGTTAATAAGTGTTTCATAATTATGTTTATATACTTCCTGGGATTGTTTTGGTAATTATGCTCCCAGATATTTTATTCAATCTGTGGTTATCTTAAATAGTGTATCTCCTTCTATATCTGTTTGCAGGACTTTGTTACTAGTATATAAAGGTTGTTATGTGTGTTCATTTTATATCCTGATACTTTGCTAAAATTATTGATAGTTTCAATTAACTTTTTAGTTAAATAACATTTTTGACAAACACCATCACATTGTCTGCGTATAGAGATAATTTAATTACTTCTTTGCCCTTTCAGGTTCTTTTAATGTTTTTTCTTCTGTTATTGTTATTTCTAATACTCGGATAAATAATATTTGTGATAATGGCATTTTTCATTCCTGCTCTTATTGAGAAGGCTTCTAAATTCTCCCCATTATAAATACTACTTACTTTATTTCTTTTTTTGTGTATATGTTTTTTTTTTATTTTGAGTATTTTCCCATAGTTACATGTTTCATGTTCTTTCCCGCTCGCCAAACCCCCATAACTCTCCTTAGCTGAAGCACAATTCCACTGAGTTTTACATGTATCATTGATTAATACCTAATTCAATATTATTGATAGGTTGGACTAGAGTTATCGTTTAGTGTCTTCATCCCCAACAATATCCCCATCAACCCATGTGTTCAAGCAGTTGTTTTTCCTCTGTGTTTCTCCTCCCACAGTTTACTTGTACTTTTGATAATTGCTTCATATCATTTTAAGGGGAAAATCCTGTTATATGTATGTTTTCCATTTTTTTAATGGAAATAAGTGTTGTGTTTTGTCAATGGCTTTTTCTGTATCTATTGGTAAAATGATATGACTTTGTTACTTTTCTTATTACTATAATTGTTATGTTGATAATTTTACTTATATTAAATCATCCCTGGATTCCTAGTATAAATTCTATTTGATCACAATACATAATCTTTGTGATGTATTGTAGTCTCTTTGGTAGTATTTTATTTAGAATTTTTCCATTCGTTTTCATTAATGAAATTCATCTATAATTTTCTTTCTCTGTTTTAAACATTATCTTTCAAAAATTATGAAGGAAAACTCCTCCGATATTCTAGAACCAAAGAGTAAAATAGAAATGTAATAAATCCATTCATTACTTCAAGAAATAGATCCCTAAACAATAAATACAGGAATTCTTTAGTCAAATGCCAGAGCTCTCAGATTAAGGAGAAAATACTGCAAGCAGCCAGAAAAAAAATTCATACATCATGAAGTGACAGTCAACATACACAACATTTTGCTGCTTCTACTTTAATAGGTTTGAGGACTTGAAATGTAGTATTCCAGAGGGTAATGGAACTAAGATTGCAACCAAAAATCATCTACTAAGCAAAACAGTATAGTACTTTGGTGGGGGCAATTGGATACTCAGTAAAATAGAGTATTTTAAAGCATTCCTTAACAAAAGACAGGAGGTCAATAGAAAATTTCACTTTCAAAAAAATCCCAACAAAACAACCAAAACTGAAGTTAGCATAATTAGTTAAACAGGAAAGAAAACTCATAAAGGATTCAATAAAATAAAATTTGGTAATTTCCTATATGAGGAAATAATAATTATAAATCCTAAGACGTTTTTCATCATTACAGCAATTAGTTGGATTATATGTTGACAGAAGGCTAGTGTATGAGTCAAATATGTTGGATAGTATTTAAAAATAATATTAATTGGTGAGAAAGAGAGATGTACTAGAAAGGGAATGGAGAGTATAATGAGATGAATTAGCTTACATACATGACAGAGAAATGAAAGAATTTTTACTTTGAAGAGGAAGATGAGAAAATAGGAGAAGGATACTTGAATTTTACTCTTTAAATATTTTATTTTTTATAATTTTTTCCAGATTATTGTTTCTTATATTTTTGATCAATGATCCCTTTCCCAACCACTCCTCCTTCCTCCCTAATGGGAGGTAATATGATATAGTTTGTACCTATGTTATCATGAAATAGATAAGCCCATGTTCATCATGTTGGGAAAGAAGATACAGGCTTAGACTAGAGGAAAAATTCATGGAGGAAATACAATGAAGAATGGTATGCTTCAATCTATATTCAGATTCCATCAGTTCCTTTGGTGGCAGTGAATAGTCTTTTTCATGAGTTTCTTTGAGTTGTCCTGGATCCTTGCAATGGTAATGAGTTAAGTCATTCACAGTTAATTATTATATATTATTTCTATAATTATGTACAATGTTCTCCTGGTTCTGCTCACTTTACTTTGCATTACTTCATGTAAAATTTTCTAGGTTTTTTGAGGGTTGTCCATCATTTCTTGTGGCACAAAGTAATCCATTATAGTCATATATCACAACTTGTTTAGGTATTCCCCTACTGATGGACATTCCTTCAGTTTCCAGTCCTTTTCTACTACAAAAAAGATCTGCTATAAAGAATTTTGAACAAGTACATCCTTTCCCCCTTTCTTTGAGCTCTTTGGGATATATCTAATAGTGGTATTCCTGGGTCAAAATATATTCACAATTTATGACCTTTTGAGCATGGTACCAAATTGCTCTCGAGAATTATTGTATCAGTATATAGCTCCAACAGTATTAAGTTAGTGTCCCAACTTTCCCCCATCCCTTGCAACATTTATAATTTTCTTTTCTTTTTAATATTATGTAAACTGTAATGGTGGGGCACCAGGGATGTTAACTATTATTATTATTTGTGGGTTCTCACTGGGGTGGGAGAGACAGGAATGTCAAACAGGATGGGGAGACCAGGACTTACTGCCAAGCTGTTAACTGACACAGGAATGGCAGTTGGGCCCAACAGTCACTCAGCCCATGTTAGCCAGGGCCTATGGAACCAGCAGGCAAAACGTAAAAGTTAATAACAGTTTAATTGAGGGAAACAATAATAAAGGATGGGAATAAGGGATTCTATACTTACAACCTAAGGGCAAACCACAGGGGCAAGGGAAGGACTTAACTACACTATTCTATTGACCTAAGCCAGGCAGGGCCCAAAGAAAGCAGTACTGAAGTCACAGGGAAAGCTCCTCCAAACCTGGTTCCAGCCAGGTTTGGTCAACTCAGCTAAAGAGCCTGAGGATGGCTTTCAATTGGTGTCTCATGGTAAATCCAACGATGGTCAAAGGATGCCAGGAGCCAAATCCACCAGGACAGGTGATCCAAGGTACCCAGGTAGGGAGAGTGAGTTAGTAATGCTGTCCACCAGATCACAAACCACTTCCCAACTTGGTGCTACTCTGCAGGTCTGTTGTCCACTGCTGAAAGCCTCCACCTCTCAGGATCCCAGGGAATCTGGATGCAGTTTTTCTGTAACTCTGAGATCTCCTAGGGTTAGCAATAGTTATGTCCCAAACCACTATGGAGTCTCTCTTAGAGTCCAAGCCCCACTTCTTGCTCCTTCATTCCATCTTGGAATCCTCCAGTCCTTCCTGCTAGGTCCAACACTAATAGTAAATTAATCTTCCTCACAACAGTTCCCCCCTTTGCACAAAGCCAAAATTAACAAAATTTTGGTATTTGTGCACTACAAACTAAACTAAAATTCTAACCCAAAATAACAAACAACCTATACTAACTCTATTCTATCTAACACTATCCTACTCTACCCTACACTAGGGATTTCAACAAGGAAAGGTAAAAGGATAAATACATTGAACAGTTACATAGTTCAAAGCACAAAGCAACAAGTAACAATGCAAAATTTCCAACAAAATCAACAGCAAATATGAAATATCAACTCAAAAGTCAAAACAAACATCAAACATAACTCCTATTCTAATAGAGAAATATCCTACCAACTGATAAATGCAAACCATTTTGGAAACTTTTGTGTTGCGAGATCTTATAGAGTCCAAGCCCCACTTCCTGCTCCTTCATTCCATCTTGGAATCCTCCAGCCCTTCCTGCTAGGTCCAACACTAATACTAAATTAATCTTCCTCACAACAAATCTGATAAGTGTGAAATTGTTTTAATAGTATTTCTGCAATGAATAACTATTTGGAAAAAAAGGTTTACATGACTGAAGGTAGTTTTAATTTCTTCATCTGATAATTAATTGCCTATTCATATCCTTTCACTATTTTTCATTTGGGCAATGTTTTGTAATTTTATAAATTTGACTCAGTTCTCAATATACTTGAGAAATGAGGTATTTATCAGAGTTCAACCTTACTTTCACTGGAATTTACTCAAAGAGGGAATAATACACACTCATTTGTTTATTGAAGTATACCTTAGTCTAAAAGAAAGAAGGGGGGTAGGGGATAAGAGAAAGGAGAATGTTGATAGACTTGAGGGCAGATTGGGGAAAGCAATAGTCAGAAGCAGAATACCTTTCAGAATAGACAGAGTGAAAGGAGAGAGAGTAAGATAAACAGAGGGGAATAAGATGGAGGGACACCCCCCAGTAATCATAATTGTGAAAAAATTATTGTTCCATGTTTCTCTGATAAAGACTTCAAATAGAGAATAATCAAATTTTAATAATACAATTCATTCTCCAAAAGAAAAATGATCAAAGCATATAAATAGGCAGTTTTCAGTTAAAGTAATTAATGCTATCTATAGCTATATGATAAAAATGTTCTAAATAACTATTGATTCAAAAAAAACATGAATTAAAATTACTTTGAGGTATCATTCCACACCTATCAAGTTGGCTAATATGACAGAATAGGAAAATGACTTATGATGGAAGGGATTTTGGAAAATTGAGAAACTGTTGCACTTTTGGTGGTGGTGTGAAGTGAGCAAACCATTCTGAAGAGCAATTTATTTCTGTGCTCAAAGGGCTATAAAATCACCTAAGTCCTTTGATCTAGTAATAATACCACTACTAAATCTATATCCAAAAGAGAAAAATAGGCAAAAAGAAAAAGTTCTTATATGAACAAAAATATTGGTAGAAGCTCTTTTTGTTTTGACAAAGAATTGGAAGTCAAGAGAATGGCCTTCAGTTGGGGAATGGCTTAATAAATGTGGTATTATAAAAATGAAATTCTATTGTGCTATAAGAAATGATGAGCAGGATGTTCAGAAAAAAGAAAATAGTTATATGAAACTATGCAAAGTGAAATGAATAGAACTAGGATAATATTGTACAAAGTAAAAGTAGCATTGTATAGTGGTTGATTATGAATGAGTTAGCAATATTCAGGAATGTAATAATTAAAGAAAATGCTATCCATTTCCAGAGGAAGAACTGATGGAGTCTGAATGCAAATAGAAGCATAATTTTTTAACTTAATTTTTCTTGGTCTTTTATTTTGGTCTGAGTTTTCTTTCACAACATGACTAATATGGATTATATAGTATCATGACTGCATATGCATAACCTATATTGGCTTCACAAGGATGGAAATTAGGAGGAAGGGAAAAAATTTGGAACTCATAATTTAAAAATACTAAAACTTTTTACATGTAATTGGGAAAATAAAATATTAAAAAGAAAAAAGAAAACGTTATTCATCTGCTTTCTCTCAATTTCTGTGTAGATTATAGTGCAAACAAATTTCTGGGCCAGGTTATGAGTAAATCATTCAACTAGCTGTTCTTGTGACTGTTGTATCCTCCCTTTTCTCATTCCACATAATTCAGTCAGAAAGAAGATAAGGAAAAAGCATAAAAAAGAAGAAAGTGTTCTGGATCTTCGATTGAAAGGAGTTGATTTCAACTCCTTTCCTTATGCTTTTGGAAAATCACTTCTGTTCCGGTTTCACTTCTTTTTATTTTAAACCAGAAGTTTAACCTAGAAAGACTCTAAGATCCTTCATGATTCTAATTCTTTTAAACATTTATTAATATTTATTTTTTAGAAAAGTTAACATGGTTACATAATTCATGCTCTTACTTTCCCCTTCACCTCCCGACCTCTGCCTCCCCACCCCATGGCTGATGTGAATTTCCACTGGTTTTAACATGTGTCATTGATCAAGATCTATTTCCAAATTGTTGATAGTTGCATTGGTGTGGTAGTTTCAAGTCTACATCCCCAATCATGTCCACCTCAACTCATGTTTTCAAGCAGTTGTTTTTCTTCTGTTTACACTCCTGTAGTTCTTCCTCTGAATGTGCGTAGCTGTCTTTTCCATAAGTCCCTCAGAATAGTCCTGGGTCATTGCATTGCTGCTAGTACAGAAGTCCATTACATTCTATTTTACCACAGTATAATGGTCTCTGTGTACAAGGTTCTTCTGGCTCTGCTCCTTTCTCTCTGCATCAATTCCTGGAGATCTTTCCAGTTCACATGGAATTGCTCCAGTTTATTATTTTTTTGAGCACAATAGTATTCCATTACCAGAATATACCACAATTTGTTCAGCTGTTCCCCAATTGAAGGACATACCCTCATTTTCCAGTTTTTTGCCACCACAAAAAGCACGGCTATAAATATTTTCGTACAAGTCTGTTTATCTATGATCTCTTTGGGGTACAAACCCAACCATAGTATGGCTGGATCAAAGGGCAGGCATTCTTTTATAGCCCTTTGAGCATAGTTCCAAATTGCCATTCAGAATGGTAGCATAAGTTCATAACTTCACCAACAATGCATTAATGTCCCAGTTTTGCCACATCCCCTCCAGCATTCATTACTCTCCCCTTCCTTCTTTCATTTTAGCCAGTCTGCTAGGTGTGAGGTAATACCTCAGAGTTGTTTTGATTTGCATTTCTCTAATTATTAGAGATTTAGAACACTTTATCATGTGCATGTTGATAGTTTTGATTTCTTTATCTGAAAATTGCCTGTTAATGTCCTTTACCCATTTATCAATTGGGGAATGGCCTGATTTTTTTATACAATTGGTTTAACTCCTTGTATATTTGAGTTATTAGACCCCTGTCAGGGTTTTTTATTATAAAGATTTTTTCCCAATTTGTTGTTTCCCTTCTGATTTTGGCTGCATTGTTTTTGTTTGTAGAAAATTTTTAGTTTGATATAATCAAAATCATTTATTTTACATTTTGTAACTTTCTCTAACTCTTTTTTTTGTTTTTATATTATTTATTTTTTAGAAAAGTTAACATAGTTACATGATTCATGCTCTTACTTTCCCCTTCACCCCCAACGTCTCCCCCCATAGACACTGTACATTTACACTGCTTTTAACATGTGTCATTGATCAAGACCCATTTAAAGATTTTTGATAGTTGCATTGGTGTGGTAGTTTCAAGTCTACATCCCCAATCATGTCCACCTCAACCCAAGTGTTCAAGCAGTTGTGTTTCTTGTTTTCACTCCTGTAGTTCTTCCTCTGAATGTGGGTAGCTGTCTTTTCCATATGTCCTTCAGAATTGTCCTGGGTAATTGCATTGCTGCTATTACAGAAGTCCATCACATTCTATTTTACCACAGTGTATTGGTCTCTGTGTACAATGTTCTTCTGTCTCTGCTCCTTTCTCTCTGCATCAATTCCTGTAGGTCTTTCTAGTTCACATGGAATTTCTCCAGTTTATTATTCTTTTGAGCACAATAGTATTCCATCACCAGCATATACCACAATTTGTTAAGTCATTCCCCAATTGAAGGACATACCCTCATTTTCCAGGTTTTTTGTGACCACAAAAAGCAAGGCGCTACATATATGTGTATATATATATATATTTGTAC